>NC_057795.1:507197836-507198220 GCF_018294505.1 Triticum aestivum
GCTTTGGAAGATGGGAGGAGAGATGGTGGTCTTGTAATAGAGAAGAGGGAGAGGCAAGATGGTGGTTTTGGAATGGAGATGATGGAGAGGAGAGGAGGTGGTTTTTCAATGGAGAAGATCAGAAGAGGGAGAGGCGAGATGGTGGTTTTGGAATGGAGATGATGGAGAGGAGAGGAGGTGGTTTTGCAATGGGGAAGATCAGAAGAGGGAGAGGCGAGATGGTGGTTTTGGAATGGAGATGATGGAGAGGAGAGGAGGTGGTTTTGCAATGAAGAAGAGGGAGAGAAGCGTGCGACATCGATTTAGGATTGGACGAGAGGGCCGGCGCGCTGTGACTGGATGAAAATCAAAATCAATTTACCCTTCAATTAAGAAAGAGACCCC
>NC_057795.1:507198237-507202670 GCF_018294505.1 Triticum aestivum
ATGGAGATGATGGAGAGGAGAGGAGGTGGTTTTGCAATGGAGAAGAGGGAGAGGAGCGTGCGGCAGCGATTTAGGATTGGGCGAGAGGGCCGGCGCGCTGTGACTGGATCAAAATCAAAATCAATTTACCCTTCAATTAAGAAAGCGACCCCACATTAACTAGTCTCCCTTTTATTCTGGGTCATAATTGACCATGATTTTCGCACATAAAATATATGTTATACATTGCAAAAATAATATAATTTGAAAGTAAATTCAGATACGAACCAAACGATACAATTTTTGGTGACATGCATTCACATTTTGCTAGTCACATACAGTATGTGGTCAAACTTTGACCCAAAATACGCAAAACAACAAAAAAATACTTCCAAGACCAGCGCCGCTCTTCCGCTCTTCTCCTCTTAAACCACCGCCGCTCCTCTCCTGTTCCAATCTAATTCCAACTCCGCTCCTCTCCTCTTCCATTTCAAAACCACCGCCCCTCCTCTCCTGTTCGAGTCCAA
Source organism: Triticum aestivum (assembly GCF_018294505.1). NCBI lineage: Eukaryota > Viridiplantae > Streptophyta > Magnoliopsida > Poales > Poaceae > Triticum > Triticum aestivum. The sequence continues at coordinate 507,198,744 of NC_057795.1, forward strand.
AACTAGCATCGCTCCTCTCCCGTGCTAATCCAAAACCAGCGCTGCTCCTCTCCTCTTCCATTCAAAAACCACCGCCGACAAGTGAAGGTGCTATGGAGAAGTAGATCGATGGAGGAGTACAACCGATACGTGAGGATCGCAGACGGCGACCCTATGAAGCTAGCTAAGATGTTGGAGATACAGTCTTCGTTTGACAACAAGGACCAACTAGCGGCGACGGTGACATCCATGGCCAAATATCTGCAACAGAGCGAAAAGGCGGCGGTACTCCCGGAGGGAGTCGCGCCGGAGTACATAGAGCTGCTCCTCTGGGCCATGGAGCAAACAGATTCACCGAATCAGATCGTGAGGGAGCGGTGGTGGGAGTATCGATCACAGATGGAGCATCCACCAGAGATTGAAGGATCAAGCATCTACAGGGTGTCGTTTGTGAGGGTGTCCTGCCAGAGCGAGTCGGTGGAGTCTTCGTCGACCGAAACCAACTGCAAGAGGAGAAAACCAGTTGGCCCAATGACGCTTCCCCGCCATCGTCTCCCTCGCCGTTCACATCATCTCACGGGCGGCTGTCTGCCGCCGAGGAATAGGAGGGGGCTGCCCCCCACCCCCCAGCCCAATAGTCGGGCAGGTTGTGAATTGTCAGGAGGAGCTTAGGGTTGTCAGTATTTGCAGGTTGTGAATTGTGTTTTGTGTTGTGTATTTTGAGAGTTCTTTCAGATATGAATGTCTTTTGAATTTCAGATTTGCAGTATATGAGCAAATGAAGAATTTTATGAATTCTAGAGATCTATTTTTAGAATTTAAAAAAATGTAGTTCCATAGGACTATAAAAGTGCAGACGAGAAGAAACTGCAAGTTTTAGTTTCAGATAAGAAACTGCAAGCTCAGTTTCAGATAAGAAACTGCAATTTTAGAGGCAGAGCATTTATATTAACACGACCTTTTCAAATAGGGTTAACATCATGTTGGAAGTTTTATTCATGGTCGAAAATGGAACTACCAGCTAGTTAACATCATGCTGATCAACATTCATGCATAGCACATCTTCATATGATGCACAGTCAAAATGCCCACACAATGTCGAGTGTGCGAAACATAGAGAAAACGAGGGACGAAGTTTTGGCAAGTGTTGGACGTGGTTTTGGGCTGCCCCGTCTAGGCTTTCATTTTTAACATGCGCAGCCCACTACCTCGGATGGGAGGGTCTGTTTGTATTTTCTTAGGGCCGTCATGTATCGACCGGCCTATGGACCTCCCATCCGAGGTTTTATTTTTGGCAGCCCAATTTATCTATTTTTTTGAAGAAAACGCAGAGGTCTGTTCTATTTTTCTATATAAGAATAGGAACACCAGGTACAACTTATGTTTCCATTCTAACTACATTATATATATTTAAATTATTTTATATGTTATTATATATTATTTTTATTGTCATCATATATTTAACAGATACTTACATATGTAAGAAAACAATATCCCACATCTTATTAACTTATACAAATAATTTCTTAATAAAATCCTGGATTGTTTTGGCACGAAAATCCTAGTGATTGTGTACAAAAGCTTGGTAAGATTTAAGGATGAATGTAATAATATCACTTATTATTTAAATATATTTATAACAAAATGTTCAACCCTTTTTTACTTTTTGATAACATTGCTGGCCCAACCCAACATTATAATTAGAATCGGCCCAGCAAAATCGTGTGTCTAGATAAAGTGCAAATGGCCTGTAATTTTTTAGGAAATAAAATAAATGGGCCGCATGTATGCTACATTAATTGTTCACCCAGCCCAGCTAATGGCTGTAATTCAAAAAAAGATCAAATTGACTGTAAATTCTACCGCACAAAAAAAAGACTATTAATTCTGAAAAGATTGGTTGAATACGTGCCACATTTTTGGAGGCTGAAATGTGGGCCAATAGGTCGAAGCCAATGCAAGTCATTGTCAATTTAGTCAACAAATAATTCTGACATGTTAGCCGTTGGATTTACATCCAACGACAGGTATCCATCTTCAATATCTCGTCTTCTTCCTCCAGCGCCGCCGGGACCACCTCCCGCCTCCTGCTGCTAGCAGCTCTGCTTAGCACACTTCGCTATGAAGCGCTACTCCACCATTGGCCAGGCCATCCCTCCACCCCTCCACACCTCCTGTTCTTCTCCAACGACTGCCGAACCACACCGCACTAGAACCAGTTAACCCTCGTACACCTCTCCGTCTGTGACTCTACTCCTGCATCTTCCAATCTCCGACTCATTGCTGTCCAGGGCCTCGCCGTCGTCCACCACCTTGGATGCGCTCGGCGCGGCATGGTCAACATGGTCAACGAATGACACCATCGGAAGTAGACTGTGCGTGGAGAGGCTGACAGCTGGGTCCATGGCCACACACAAGGAAATGCCTCCTTATTACGCGCAAAATAATGATTCCTCCACCTGACATCTGGGACCCACCGGAAGGGCCTCTGTATTTCGCAAAAAAACGCCCCCTGCCAGCTGGAACCCAGCATTCTGGGAGGCTGACTTGTGAGCCTACCAAGTTGACGGGGACGGAGGGCTTTGTCAACTTAGTCAATATGAACGATTCTAGCTCCTGTTACCGTACGATGTTCATCCAATGGTTGTAGTGCTTCTTCAACCTCTGGTCTTCTTGCTCCAGCCGCCCAAACCAGCGCCGGTCGTGCCGCGTGCTCCTGCCTCCGGTGGCCGGCTGTGATGCCGTGGAGGCCTCACCGCCTCCTACTACTCCCACCGCTGGCCAGGCCATCCCTCTACTCACCCACACCCCCTGTTATTCTGCGGAGACAGTAGCCTCACACCACAGCCGAACCAGTGAACCCTCGTACTCCTCTTCGTGTGGGCATCCACTGCTGCGTCTTCCCTAGCTCCGAGTCGTCCCCTTCCTAGGCCTCGCCGTCGTCCACCGCCGTGGTGCTCTCGGCGCGGCGTGGTCAACATGGTCAAGTAACGACTTCCATCGGACGTGGACTGTACGTGGAGAGGCTGACAGCTGGGTCCACAGCCGCAGAAAGGAAGTTCCTCCTTATTACGCGGAAAATAATGATTCCTCCACCGGACAGCGGGGACCCACCGGACGGGCCACCGTATTTCGTGAAAAAAAGTTTCCCCCTGACTGTTGGGACCCACCAGCTACATCTTCGCACGCAAGGAAGTGCGTCTGGGCAAAAAACCGATTTGCCCCCCTAACTGCTGGGACCCACCAGCTACATCTTCGCACGCAAGGAAGTGCGTCCGAGCAAAAAAATGATTTGCCCCCCTGACTGCTGGGACCCACCAGCTACATCTTCGCAGGCAAGGAAGTGCCTGACAGTCAGGACCCACCTGGTCAAAGCATACGTAGCGTTGTCATTCTGGTCGCGAACGTGTACGTACATACTGGTCGATGTAGAGGCGCGCACGTGTTGTAGTAGATGCGCGCACGTGTCGTAGTAGGGCGCGCACATAGCATGTACACGTACGTACAGCGGCGAGGGTGCAAGAAAGAAAATACGGCCATGTACGTACATACGGGCAGGGTCTCGAATGCCTACTCGCGCATACGTACATGGCTAGGTCAGAACAGAGAAACAGAGTCGTCGTCGTGTTCATGGGGAGGCAACGGAATGCATCGTGTTCATGGGGAGGCAACGGAGTGCGTCGTGTTCATCGGGAGGCAACAGAAGGCGTGGGAGCCAACCGGCTTGGACGGAACAGGCGATGGAAACAAGGCCTGGCGTACCGCAGAATGGAGGAAACGGCCTTGTGTTCGACCGGCCACGTTTGGAGCGGGGTCCTGTTGATCGGGAGGGGTGTGGCGTACCGCAAAATGTAGGAAACGGACCTCCTATGGTCGAAACGGGGGTCCTGTTGATCGGGAGGGGTGTGGCATACCGCAAAACGGACGAAACGGACTTGTGTTGGAGCG
>NC_057795.1:507503513-507640668 GCF_018294505.1 Triticum aestivum
TTGCAATCCATGATTAATTCACCTCATGCTTATGAACAGAATAAAGCTTTTACTAAACATATTCTTGATGCCATGATGAAAGCTTTGGAGGAAAAGTTGGAATTAAAGATCTCAATTCCTAGAAAATTACATGATGAATGGGAACCTACTATCAAATTCAAGATTAAAAATTATGAGCGTTTTGCTTTATGTGACTTGGGTGCAAATGTTTCTACAATTCTGAAATCTTTATATGATGTGCTTGGTCTTACCGATATTGAAGAATGTTCTCTTAATTTGCACTTGGCGGATTCTACCACTAAAAAGCCTATGGGAAGAATTAATGATGTTCTTATTCTTGCAAATAGGAATTATGTGCCCATAAATTTTATTATTCTTGATATTGATTGCAATCCGTCTTGTCCAATTATACTTGGTAGACCGTTTTTACGTACTATTGGTGTCGTCATTGATATGAAAGAAGGCAATATTAAATTTCAATTTCCACTAAGGAAGGGCATGGAACACTTCCCTAGAACAATAACTAAGCCACCATATGAATCAATCATGAGGGCATCTTATGGATCTAGAACCAAAGATGACATCACTTAGATATTTGCATTATGCCTAGCTAGGGGCATAAAAAGATAGCGCTTGTTGGGAGGCAACCCAATGAATAAAATTTATTGTTTGTATTTTTCTTTCTGTTCTTGAGTGTTTGCAACATTACGCCTCTGTTGTTGTTGTGTTTTTTATGTTTTAGTTAGTGTTTGTGCCAAGAAAAGCCTTTGGGATCATGTTGGGTGATAATTGATTTGATCTTGTTGGAAAACAGAAACATTGCACCCAGTAAAATAATTTTCATAAATCATAGAAACATGCTTTTGATCTGATTTTTTTACAAAAGATTGAGATACAAATTTCCCACGGTGTCATAATTTTCCAGAATTTTTGGAGTTACATAATATACGAAGTTCCCTGATTACTACAGACTGTTCCGTTTTTGAAAGATTCTATTTTCTTTGCATTGTGTGCTTATTTTGATGAATCTATGGAATCTATCGGGGGTATGAGCCATAGCAAAGTTGGTATACAGTTGATATAATGCAAAAATAAAATATGAATGGGTTTGCAACAGTACTTATAGTAGTGATTTGCTTTGTTATACAAACGGATCTCATGAAGGTTTTGTTGAGTTTTGTGTGATTGAAGTTTTCATGTTTTGGGTGAGATCACGATGGATGAAGGAATAAGGAGTAATAAGAAGAGCCTAAGCTTGGGGATGCCCTGTCGGTGTCAAAACTAGCGGATCTCGGGTAGGGGGTCCCAAACTGTGCGTCTAAGGCTAATGGTAACAGGAGGCGGGGGACACAATGTTTACCCAGGTTCGGGCCCTCTCGATGGAGGTAATACCCTACTTCCCGCTTGATTGATCTTGATGATATGAGTATTAAAAGAGTTGATCTACCACGAGATCATAGAGGCTAAACCCTAGAAGCTAGCCTATGGTATCATTGTCGTCATCCTACGAACTAAACCCTCCGGTTTATATAGACACCGGAGGGGGCTAGTGTTACACTGAGTCGGTTACAGAGAAGGAGATCTACATATACGGATTGCCAAGCTTGCCTTCCATGAAAAGGAGAGTCCCACCTGGACATGGGACTAAGTCTTCAATCTTGTATCTTTATAGTCCAACAGTCCGGCCAAAGTATATAGTTCGACTGTTCGAGGACCCCCTAATCCAAGACTCCCTCAGTAGCCCCCGAACCAGGCTTCAATGACGATGAGTCCGGCGCGCAGATTGTCTTCAGCATTGCAAGGTGGGTTCTTCTCCAAAATCTCTGAGTACCTGTTGTAACAAGCAGTGTCCGGCTTCCCATTAATACTGCACCCCTCGGCTTCTGCACCCTAATAATAGCAGTCTCCACGTGTCGAGCGAATGCAGGAAGTCGGAACATTTTTACATTTTCCACCCTGACCATGTTAGTAAATCGTCTATTAAAGAGATGGGGATCCTCAGATCCAAATCACAACATCTTCTGCCAGCGAGTATCCATCAGAGCACGCCCGGAAAAAGCCATTCCATCATGGCCGGACGCCGCAGCTCCTCCTCTCGCTCCCGCAGTGCTAAGCCAAGTGATTGGGAGAAGTGTTATGTCCCCCACGGTCGATTGGTGGAGTTGCAGACCCAGGGGTTTCTCTCGCCTGCATATATGGTCCCCGTCTGAGCCGGACTAGCCACTTACAATGGCGGGGAGCAAGCAGAGAGTTTTCCCAACCCATCCAGGGGGAGCGGGTATGCCTTGTCCCTTACTTGCTAAGGGGACTCGGATTTCCAATCCTTCCATTCCTCCGCGGGCTCCTGGAGTACTACAGCCTCCAGCTGCATAACTTCACTCCTGCCTCCATACTACACATCGCGGGCTATGTTGCCTTCTGCGAGCTATTTCTGGGCTGCGAAGCTCACTTCGAGCTATGGAAGAGGCTATTCTGCCTCGTACCACGCACTCAGGAGGGGTCAATATATCAAGTGGGCGGAGCCGAAATATGGCATATCGCCGGGACCGGAATCCTGTCCGGTACCCCGAAGAAGACATCCGAAGACTGGCCTTTGGAGTGGTTTTATATGGAGGACGTCCCCCTTCCGGACCCTATTCGGATGGGCCTTCCTGAGTTTGCTAATGCCCCATTGAAGAAACGCCACAGCTCGCGCCCCCGGAGCCCCCAGGAGGAAGATAACAGAGAGGTCCTTTTATTTGATGAGCAGGATAAAAACGCTGGCCAAATCAGGACTGACAATAATCGAGGTTATGTCAATATGTATAATGCGGGGGGTACAGCCACTTCAATATCGGGGGAAACCCATGTGGCACTTCAATGAAGAAGACGATGCCACCCGCTGCGCTCGTAAAGGTCCGGACTCCGCCACCGCTCTGGCGAAAATACTATTTGATTTGTACAAAGGAGAAGAAGAGGACTTCCTCCGTATTAAGCCACGGGATGGATTTTCCATGTACAACCCCCCAAGATGGGTGAGCTGCTATCTTTTACTCAACTCCATTCATCCCCGCATTCTTCGTCACAAATATTTACCTTGCCAATTCATACCAGGAACTGCGAAAGCTGTGAGGGAGGTCCACAGCCCGTCTCCACAGCCAGAGGACCCTGACCGGGCCCTCAACCCCGGACTCGAAGAAGATCCGGACGTATTTGTAGAGCTTGTCAACAAGACGTTCTATCAGCTAAGCCATGACGGTGCCTTGGTGGCCATCATAGCTGATCATCCGGGCCTACTCCCTCACATGTAAGTAAAACCGAAATCCCAACTTTCGAGAAGGATCCCTTCTATGCGCTTTACCCACTGCACATGTATTGTGTTTTACAGGGAAGGCCATCGGGGCGCCGTGCCGAACCCACGGTGGCTCGCCAACAAGGGGCACCGAAGCCGGGTAGTCTCAAAAGGAAGGCGGTCAGGACTGAGACGCTGTCGTAGAGGTATGATCGAAAAACCTGCTCCGTGAATATCGTCTTTAAAATATAACAATGTCCGTGGTCCCTGGCAGAAAAAACGCTCGCCGGACAGTATCTGGAGAGCCTGCCGGTCATGCCTCCACCATCCGGATTCCAGAACCAGACTCAGGGGCGGAGGCTAACGTGGGGACAAGGCCAGACGGTCCTCCTACAGAGGATGCATATAGAATGTCCGCTACAAATTCCAAAGTGGAGAGCGCCATGAATCACAGGCATCGACGGGCCGTACTCTGCGATCCTAGTTTCTCCGAAGAGGCGTTCAACGCTTTCAACTCAGGAGACGTGTACATCCGAGCTGCTCAAGATGGTCTTGCCAGGGCCATGGACCAGTATGTAAAGGATATACGGGTAAGAAAATATGATAATTATGTATATCAGTAGCCCCTGAGACTTGAAACAGTTGGCACACCTGATTTAAGGATCATTGTATGCATAGGTTCTTACGGAGAAGAATACCCAGTTGTCTAAAGAGCTGGAGGAGTGCAAAGCCCAGCTACGGGCCACAGTTGCCGGAATGGAGGAGTCCAAGAAGGCCTCATCTGGTAATACTTGTCTTGATCGAAAAGAAAGTAATGACATGTACCAGTTGGTGTTCGGCGTGCATGCAAATCTAACAATAGATTCTGCAGACAATCCCGGAGGTAATCCGTAGATCGTATCAGGGGATGAGCAATATGCTAAACGACAGCTAGAGGCTGGCGAGCGTGTGCTTACATGGGTTATTCGAGAGAAAAATGATCTCCAGGATGCCCATACCCGGCTGGGCGTTGAACTGGGAGATGTTCGGGCCCGGCTTGCAAACTCCGTGAAGGAGAATAAGAGGCTCTGACGCAGCATTTTTAGTAAGTGCTCGAATGAACCTTTATACAGTTTGGCGAAGAAACGGGCTAACAGAGTTATGTCTGTAGGTATGCTGGCAGGTCGTCCCGAAGAGGAGATGCCCGAATCCGCAGGTGATCTATTGCCGGAGCTCTCGCAACTGCACGAACAAGTTCGTCAGGTGATGTAGGGTATTGCCCAGGCCTTGTGGCCCTCCGCCTCCCTGCCCGGATGCATGGGGGAGCTTGTAGAGATGCTCAAAGGAGCACGGTGGCGCTTCTGATTATGGAAGATATCAGCCTGCCGACAAGGTGCAAGGGAAGCCTGGGCCATGGTGAAGATGCGATGCACCAAGTTTGACCCGAATCACATGGCGAAGGTCGAACCTGTAGGGTCAGATGGGAAAGAGATCCCCGTTAGTCTGGTATATGACCAGGTAGGATTAGCCGCAAAGTATTCTCAACAGGATTGTAGGCTAGACAGCCTGTTGGATGGTATAGAAGAAGAATTTAGTCAGTCTAAGTGACTGTGTACTTCAAATGACATATTTTGTCCCTAGCCGGATTGTAAATCATTTGTCATGGCGGACCTTTTCGCTTCAGCCTCCGGACCCGATAGTACGGAGTGTATTCGAATACCCGCTCAGTTATGTAAAACCGGGGTACGCGTGGAAACCAGGCGTAGGGGTCATAAGTGCTTGAACAGACAAGTACCCAACTAGCTATGTTATATTACATGGTGTCAGGACCCCGATCCTAAGTCACACCGATCTAACATGTAACACATCATATCACTTTGCAGCCTCACGCACAGTATTCCCACGGGTGCCACCTTACCTGGCCCGGGACCGTTTGCGCCTTTTGGCTCACGTATATGATAGTGCTGCTAGCATCCATATGACAAAGAACCCGAGCTGACATGGCTAGTCGTGAACCCAAAGTGGCACTAACTTACAGGGACAGGCATACATGACCCAACAACGAACGTGTCGGTCATCAGCGAGTGAATCCAGGCTGTAGCACTGGGCTAGCAGGACTCCGGTGAACCGGGCTGTAGCGGGCTAACAGGACTCCGGTATTCATCGCGTGACATTTCCCCGAAGGGACAGACACAGGAACGAAGAAGGACACATGCCGGCCAACCTAAGTGTTCCGGAGCAGTAGCAAGCTACCATGGCTCAGTGGAAACACTAGGAGACATTTCGCGGTAAGAGAGGCTACTAAGGATAAACAACTAGATAGTCAGATCCCACACATACCAAGCATTTCAATAGCATACACACAATATGCTCGATATGTGCAAATACAACATGGCATCACAACATGACTCTACAACTCAAGCATTTTATTCAATAGGCTCCGAGGAGCGAGATATTACAATCATGGGTCTCATGACCCAACATTCAGAGCAAACAAGTCAAGCACAAGCGGAAGCTTAACATGTCTGAGTACAGACATCTACAAAAGAAAAAGGCTGAGAAGCCTGACTGTCTATCAGATCCTGCCGAGGGCACAAGATCGTAGCTGAGGTAACAAGCTAAACGTCGAAGTCCACGCGGTATTACTAGCGAGACTGAAGTCTCTCTGCAAAAACATAAATTAAGCAACGTGAGTACAAATGTACCCAGCAAGACTTACATCAGATCTAACTACATATGCATCATTATCAACAAGGGGATGGTGGGGTTTAACTGCAGCAAGCCAGCTTGACTCGGTGGCTATCCTAAACTACGAATGCAAGGTACTCTTTTGAGGTGGCGCACACAAGTCCACATATTCACCATATCAATACACCACTATGGATCCGCTCCCGTCTCCCTACGAGAACGCAATCCATAGCACTCACGCTTATCTTGCGTATTTTAGAGTATCCACTTTCACTTGTCTATGAACTGTACAGGCAACCCAGAAGTCCTTTTCCGCGGACACGGCTATTCGAATAGATCATATTAACCCTGCAGGGGTGTACTTCTTCACACACGCTCTCACCACTTACCGCCGTTTACACGACATGTACTCGGCAACCTTCAAGCGGAAGCCCAGCGAGGGTGTCGGCCACGACCTGACTAACCACACAAGTCTCTCGTCCAGGTTTATCGCCTATTCAGGTTCCATCCGCAAGGAGATCCGGCCGGGGTGTCGGTCACGGCCCCAAACGATGTGAGCAGGGTTCCCAAGCCCACCATCCGGGTGCCACTTGGTACACCGTGCCACTGTGCCTAGTCTGTCCCAAGCCCACCTGTACCGGGTGCCACTTGGTACACCGTGCCACTGTGCCTAGTCTGTCCCAAGCCCACCTGTACCGGGTGCCACTTGGTAGACTACTAACACTACCTACAAACACCAGAAACTAGTTGCAACTCCTGGACAGAGATCAAGTTGATTAATAAGCCGAGAGGGGCACTTAAGCATTCCAATGCATGGTAGTAGCTGATCATGGATCACAAACACCGAACAGTTCCTGAGGACGGCTGCAATGAGACAACCCACCATGTACTCCTACATGGCCTCTCACCGCTACCTTTACCAAATCGTGTTCACACACTTAGCTCTCAATAGTAGGACATGTTCACCACATTCCAATTCATCCCCGATGAATCAGACTTGACACAACTCTAAGCAATAACAGGCATGACAAACAAGCATGAATGAGTAGGCACATCAGGGCTCAAACAACTCCTACTCATGCTAGTGGGTTTCATCTATTTACTGTGGCAATGACAGGTCATGCAGAGGATAAAGGGGTTCAACTACCGCAACATGTAACAGTTGAATCGGTGTTGTCCTAATGCAGTAAAAGAGAGCAGGAGCGAGAGAGTGGGACTGTATCGGAATGAACAAGGAGGTTTTGCTTGCCCGGCACTTCTGAACATAGTATAGTTCTTCATCGGTGTCATCGATCGCATCGTCGGTATCATGTCTATCAGGACGGGACAAATACCGGCAACACAGAAGGAAACACAATCAATGCAATGCACAATATGATGCATGCTCATGACATGGCAATATGCTTATGATTTGAGTTGATGCAACTAAAACCATATTAAATGAAGTTGGTTTGAATCAGAGATTCAAATTCAAACTCCATATGTGATTTATTACATGCCATTTAATTGAATTGTCCTAAACAGTAGACACAAGTTGTTCTAACATGCATGAAAATGGTACAGATGTATAGATTGGATTTTTCTGATCATTTTTCATATATAAATTATTTAATTTGGAGTTACGGTTGATTTTATATGATTTTTAGAAGTTTAGGGCATTTTCTGGAATTTCCTGAATAGTTTTAAACGAGAAAATGATTAATGACATCAGCATTGTGTCACTACTGCGTCAGTAGGTCAGCCGAGTTGACCGGGGTCAACTCTGACTGGTGGGACCCGTGTGTCATTGACCCAGGAACTAAACCACGGTCAAAACTAGCGCTGACTGGGGTTTGACCCTATGGTGGGGCCCGCTGTCACTGTCTGTTAGTGTGCTAATTGAGGGATTAGCCGCTAATGGTAATGCCACGTCATCATCGCCGGACTTAGGCCGGCGACGACCAGATCGGCGGCGGAAGTTCACCGGAAACTCGCTACGGGGCTCGGTTTTGCGTGTGGTTTGCGTCTACGGGTAGCTGAAGGTGCACCCCATCCAACGGTGGTGGCAGCTGGGGCTGGGCTAGCCGGAGCTCACTGGAACGGGGCTCGCGGTGGCGGCCGGAGTTCGGGCGTGACACAAGCGACCACTAGCGGCACGGGAAGGCGAGCTGAGGCATGTTGCGGGATCGTGCAGAGGCACCGAGCGCAGTGGTGTGCTTGGTTGCGATCTTCAGCAGCCATAGCCACGGCGGTGACACGGCCGGCGGGTGGGAGCTCACGGATCCGATAGTTAGCGTGGTAGAGGAAGAAAACGGCAGCGGGGCTAGGGGGGAAATAACCAGGGGCTCACAGCGGTCACGGAAAGCTTCTCGGTGTGGCCGGGGATGAGCTGCAGGTGGCGAATCGACCGGTGGCGTCCGGTGGCCGTGGCGAGGGAAACGACAACGATGGCGATGGTGTGCTGCTCCCAGGCTTGAATGCGTCGTTGATGGGAAGGTCCACTCCATGGTGATGCTCCGGAACCAGGCGGTGGGGTGGTTTGGGGGCTCTGACCATGGTGATTCTCGGCGGCGCGCTCCGGCGTTCTCGGTTCCGGGCGGGGGGAGCGAGGCAGAGAGCGGGCTAGGGGCGAGTGAGAGGTCGGGCGGATCGGGACGACACAGGGGCATTCATCCACGCGTCTAGGGGCTCGGCGGCAAGCAGGAGGTGGCCGCGTTCGGTTGCGTGCTCGCCACGCACCTGCTTCTCCTTCTGGCAGAAGGTTGAAGAAGCAGGCAGCGCTGGCTGGGCTGGGCCAGCCAACTGGGCCGCCAGGTGGCCTGGCCAGGTGGGCTGCACAGCAGGTAGGTCCAGGTAACTTCTCTCCCTTCTCTATTCTATTTAGTTTTCTGTTTTCTATTTCTTCTGTAAATGTTGGGCTTTATTAAAAATACTTAGGCACACTCAAAAATCACCAAACTGCTCATGGCCACTGTTTGGAATATATCCAACATGGAACATTTCAGTTTAGGATTATTTGGACATTTTAGATATTTTATAGAATTTAAATGTCCAAATTCAAATACTTATAATTTAATTCAGTGACCTTAAGATGACCTAGAAAATTGTGCACCATTTTTGTTAGAGGTTTAAGACCAAGGCAAAGATGATGAACATTTTAGAAGGGCATTTCAGGTTCATTGAAAATGATTTTATGTTGAACCTATTTGATTTGATCTGGTGCTAGGGTTTGATCAGTCCCCATTACAAGTTCATTTGAAAAATTAAACATGTTGCACAGACAAGTGCTAGCCTAGTGCAAGGTAAGGCTAGGGATGTGACACATGGATAGTAAGAAACATCTTCCAGGGAGAATAGTTCTGTTAGGAGTTCCTTTCCCTGGGTATGCATGCATTAATGTGCATGCCCGATCAACGAGCAGAGACGCGGGATATAAAACATCTGGGGGTTTATATTATAAGTGTGTAAGAAACATGTTTTGTTCACCGACCGAATATTCCCTTAAGAACGCTAGCTTTTAGCTTCACCTAGTCTAAGGTACACATCCGGCTGACCCGGCAGTAACAATCGCAGAGGTGCTCCCCTTATGCCCTAGCCGAACTAACGAGAACGTAGGGCATAAACACAGGAGCCAGGCAACCCAGCTTGGCCAAAACTTAAGCCATATCGATGCATATAATGGCGAAAAAGGTACATATGGAAGAATGACACATATGTGGTGGGCATAAAGCCCGGAAGGTAATTATATTAAGCTTCTGTATAAGAAACCCCCGGGTATAATGAGCATGCATAACGCATCGAGATCGTGTAGTCAAGACACACTTGAAGCCTTTGAGGCCATAAAAAGAAAGAAAAGGAAAAAGAGGATATAACATGAAAAATAAAGGCGGAGGTAAGGAGACAAACACTTAGTTCGTCACTAGGCGTAGAATCTTCGGAGTCTGGCCACGTCCATGGGTTTGGCTCGAGTCGATTATCAGATGCATCACGCAGATGGTACGCCCCTCCGGTGAGAACTTTATCAATGATGAAGGGCCCCTCCCACTTGGGCTTGAGCTTGTCCTTTTTCTTCTCCGGTAGGCGTAGAAAGAGTTCACCAACGTTATAAGTTTTGGCCCGTACTTCTCTGCTTTGATACCTGCGAGCCTGTTGCTGATAGAATGCGGAACGGGCTTTCGCGACATCACACTCCTCCTCTAGGGCATCTAAACTATCCTGCCAATCAAGCTCGGCTTCTTTCTCTTCGTACATGCGCACTCGAGGTGAGTCATGAATGATACCATAGGGCAATACCGCCTCTGCGTCGTACACCATAAAAAATGGTGTGTATCCAATAGTGTGATTCGGCGTGGTCCGCAGCCCCCATAGTACAGAGTCGAGCTCCTCGACCCAGTGCGTATCTGATTCCTTCAGGGATCGCACTAGTCTTGGTTTGATGCCACTCATAAGAAGACCGTTTGCTTGTTTGACTTGACCGTTCGTTTGGGGGTGATAGACGGAGGCGTAATCGAGCTTAATGCCCATGTTACCGCACCAAGTTTTCACCTCGTCGGTTGTGAAGTTGGAGCCGTCATCGGTGATAATGCTGTGGGGGACACCGTAACGGTGTACAACCCCTGATATGAAGTCTATCACTGGTCCAGATTCGGCCATTTTAACTGGTTTGGCTTCTATCCATTTCGTGAATTTATCCACCATGACCAATAGGTATTTTTTCTTATAGCTTCCTCGTTTAAGGGGTCCAACCATATCGAGCCCCCAGACCGCAAAGGGACAAGTTATGGGGATTGTTTGGGGAGCGGTAGGTGGCATATGGCTTTGATTTGCAAAAAGCTGGCAACCGACGCAATGTTGGACGAGGTCCTGTGCATCTGCTCGGTCTGTCGGCCAGTAGAAACCTGTACGAAAGGCCTTGCTTACAAGGGCCCGAGCTGCGGCGTGGTGGCGGCCGAGTTCGGCATGAATTTCGGCCAAGAGCTACCGCCCTTCCTCTTCGGAGATGCATCTTTGGAGCACTCCAGTCGCGCTTTTCTTATAAAGCTCTCCCTCGTGGACCTTGTAGGCTTTAGAGTGCCGCACAATGCAACGTGCCTCATTTTGGTCCTCAGGGAGTTCTTGCCAATTTAGGTAGGCTAAGAAGGGTTCTGTCCATGGGGCGATGACAGCCATAATCACGTGGGCCGAAGGTGTTATTTCGGTGGCGGAGCCTCAGATTACGTCAGAGTGTTCGAGATCTGGGGTTGTGTTCGGACCCGGCCTGGTATTGCCAGTCTCCCCTTCCCACACCACGAATTGCTGGAACAGCCTTTCCAAGAAGATATTAGGTGGGACGGGGTCACGCTTAGTGCTGATGCGGGCGAGGATATCCGCTGCTTGATTGTTTTCTCGAACCACATGGTGGAATTCGAGCCCCTCGAACCGGGCTGACATTTTGAGGATGACATTACGGTAAGCCGCCTTTTTTGGGTCCTTGGCGTCAAAGTCTCCATTTATTTGAGACATTGCAAGGTTCAAATCCCCATGCACTTCTAGGCGTTGAATGCCCATGGAGACTGCCACCCGAAGACCGTGCAATAGAGCCTCATATTCAGCTGCATTGTTGGAGTCTGTGTATAATATTTGGAGTACATATTGGACTATATGTCCGGTGGGGGATGTTAGGACAACGCCTGCCCCCAGACCAGCCAACATCTTAGAGCCGTCGAAGTGCATGATCCAATTGGAGTACGCGCCATACTCTTTAGGGAGTTCGGCTTCGGTCCATTCAGCGACGAAGTCAGCCAGTACTTGCGACTTAATGGCTCGCCATGGTTTGTATATTATGTCAAACGGGAGGAGCTCGATAGCCCATTTAGCAATCCGGCCCGTGGCATCGCGGTTATTTATTATATTGTTGAGTGGTACTTCAAAGGCCATCGTGATTGAACACTCTTGAAAATAGTGTCATAGTTTTCGGGATGCCATGAAGACCATATATGCTATCTTTTGATAATGTGGGTATCATGACATGCATGGAGTGAGGACAGTGGATACGTACTATACCGGCTTTTGAAGCGGGAACTTATGTTCGTCTGTCTCTCGTTCGACGACGAGCACTTCGCTTACACCTGGTGTGTTGCAGCTATATGTAATAGCATGGGTTCGCCGATATTTGGCGCGGCCAGGATTGGATTGCTGGCCAAGAGGACCTTTATTTATTCCAGTCCGGTCGTGGCTGCATCCGTCCACTCGAAGTGCTCGGTGCGTCGAAGAAGGCGATAAAGAGGTAGTGCCTTTTCTCCCAATCGGGATATAAAACAGCTTAGGGCAGCCACACATCCAGTTAATTTCTGGATTTGCTTGAGGTCTATTGGGGTAGCCAACTGTGATAGAGCTCGGATTTTAGCCGGGTTTGCTTCAATTCCTCTATTGGAAATGATGAAGCCCAACAGCTTTCCGGCAGGCATGCCGAAAATGCATTTTTCCAGATTGAGCTTGATGTCATATGTTCGGAGATTGTCGAACGTAAGCCTCAAGTCATCTATTAAAGATTCGACGTGTCTAGTTATGATGACCACGTCGTCTATGTATGCCTCCACTGTTTTGCCGATTTGTTTTTCCAGGCATGTCTGAATCATGCGTTGATAGGTTGCATCGGCATTTTTGAGCCTGAAAGGCATGGTGTTAAAACAGAAGGGGCCGTATGGTGTGATGAATGCCGTTCCGGCTTGATCGGACTCCGCCATCTTGATTTGATGGTATCCGGAGTATGCGTCGAGGAAGCACAATGAGTCGTGTCCTGCGGTAGCATCGATGATTTGATCAATGCGGGGGAGGGGGAAGGGATCCTTGGGGCAAGCCTTATTGAGGTCCTTGAAGTCGACGCATAGGCGCTAGGATTTGTCCTTCTTTGGTACCATCACCAGGTTTGCTAGCCAGTCCGGATGTTTTATTTCTCTGATGAATCCTGCCTCGAGTGACTTGGCTAGCTCTTCTCCCATGGCTTGTCACTTAGGTTCTGAAAAGCGCCAAAGAGTCTGCTTGACCGACTTGTATCCCTTCAGTATGTTTAGGCTATGTTCGGCCAGCCTGCGTGGGATACCTGGCATATCTGAAGGATGCCACACGAAGATGTCCCAATTCTCACGCAAGAACTCTCATAGTGCGGCGTCTATTGTGGGGTCCAGCTGTGCCCCGATGGATGCTGTTTTTCTAGGGTCCGTTGGGTGGACCTGGAATTTGACTATTTCGTCCGCTGGTTTGAAAGAGGTGGACTTAGGTCAGTGCGGCGGTTTTATTTTCGGCACGGAGTGCCACCTCCGGATCACTAGCTAGAGTGATGATTCCATTGGGCCTGGGCATCTTGAGCTTCATGTACCCATAATGAGGTATAGCTTGGAAGCTCGTTAATGCATCCCGCCCTAAAAGAGCGTGGCATCTGCTACTGAACGGGGCCACTTGGAATGTTATTTCTTCGGACCTATAATTCTCCGGCGTGCCGAATACCACATCTAGTGTGATTTTTCCCGCACATCGTGCCTCCCGACTAGGGATGATTCCTCTGAAGGTCGTGCTGCTTTGCTCAATGCGGCTCTTGTCGATTTCCATTTTGTAAAGAGTTTCCTCGTAGTTGAGGTTTAATCCGCTGCCACCGTCCATGAGCACTTTAGTAAGCTGGAAGCCGTCCACAATTGGACTAAGGACCAAAGGGGCTGGTGCTTGGACAATTCGGAATTGAGGTTCGTCACTGGCATTGAAGGTTATGGCTGTGTCATTCCATGGATTTATTGCTGCAACGTGGCAGACTTCGACGAGGCTGTAGAGTGCTCGCTTGCGCCTATTATTTGTGGCGAAAGTCTCGAAGACTGTCAATACTGTATTGTTATTTTCCGCAGGATGATGCTCTGCGGTATTGTTGATGAGGAGATCCTCGCCGCCCTTGGCCACATGCCGGAGTATCCAACATGCTCTAAGGCTGTGTGTTGGTATGTTATCCGGTGTGCTATGAATTTTGCATGGCCCATTGAGCCATCCCTCCAATACAGTTCCATGCCCCGTAGTGGGCTTTGGTTTCTTTGTAATTGAATCGGGTGACTTGCGAGAGTGCACCCTTTTAGTTCGGACAAGGGGTTTAGTGAGAGCCGGAGGATCCCAGAATTTTGTTTGGGTTTTCCAGGCGCTTTCCATCTCACAGTACTTCTGTACTATGGCTGCCAAGTCAGTGAAGTGTGTTATGTCACGGCGACTTATGGCGTTGAGTATTCTCCTGTCCGTGCAATTTTTGCAAAAGAATGAAATTCCGTCTTCCTCGCGACAGTCCTTGACCTTGCTCAATACAAGGAGGAATCTGGCCCAGAAGTGATGTACTGTCTCTTGGAGCCCTTGCCTAATGTGGGAAAGATCACTTGTATCTGGGTGGGTGGGTAGATTTAAGTCCAAACCCTGACCCGATCTGAGACCCAGGGGCAGTGGAGCTTCCGAGCTTGGCAGTTCGGGCTCCGGGATGTTGCCCAATTTTTCTGGACCGCTGTCTGATTGTAGGTTCAGAGCTTGGGCCATGTCCTCCCATAGACGGGTATCCAGCTCGGAGAGCTCGGGAATCCGGAGATAATCCGTCCTCAAAATAGAGGAAGAATCCCTGCATTGCTCCTCCACCACCGCTATCTGATGGGTGACTGGTGGAGAGTTAATCTCCCTTTGGTTGAGTTTAAGCCCAATCAGTAGCGACTCCCAGGGTGGCGATGCGATCCAAGAGCTCGTTCAGGGAGGAGAGCTCCATTGGATCCATCTGCTCGGTGAATTCTGAGCTGACGTGGAGGCTATTTTTGATGACCTGAGAAGTCATCATCGGCGCGGTGGCCAAACGGGCGGTCATGACGAAGCCGCCTAATCGGAGAGTTTGGCCTACAACCAGGGCTCCCCTAGAGGTGATGTTGTCCTTGACAACAAGGCGAGCCATCAAGCCTTACCGTGACGGCACAGTGGAACTCTCAATGAAAGCACCAATGTCGGTGTCAAAACCGGCGGATCTCGGGTAGGGGGTCCCGAACTGTGTGTCTAAGGCTAATGGTAACAGGAGGCGGGGGACACTATGTTTACCTAGGTTCGGTCCCTCTCGATGGAGGTAATACCCTACTTCCTGCTTGATTGATCTTGATGATATGAGTATTTCAAGAGTTGATCTACCACGAGATCGTAGAGGCTAAACCCTAGAAGCTAGCCTATAGTATCATTGTCGTTGTCCTACGGACTAAACCCTCCGATTTATATAGACACCGGAGGGGGCTAGGGTTACACAGAGTCGGTTACAGAGAAGGAGATCTACATATCTGGATTGCCAAGCTTGCCTTCCACGCAAAGGAGAGTCCCACCCGGACATGAGACGAAGTCTTCAATCTTGTATCTTCATAGTCCAACAGTCCGGCCAAAGTATATAGTCCGGCTGTCCGAGGACCCCCTAATCCAGGACTCCCTCATGCCCCATGGCAGCCCAAGCTGTTGGTGTCAAAACCGGCGGATCTCGGGTAGGGGGTCCCGAACTGTGCGTCTAAGGCTAATGGTAACAGGAGGCGGGGGACACGATGTTTACCCAGGTTCGGGCCCTCTCGATGGATGTAATACCCTACTTCCTGCTTGATTGATCTTGATGATATGAGTATTACAAGAGTTGATCTAGCATGAGATCATAGAGGCTAAACCCTAGAAGCTAGCCTATGATTATGATTGTTGTTGTCCTACGGACTAAACCCTCCGGTTTATATAGACACCAGAGGGGGCTAGGGTTACACCGAGTCGGTTACAGAGAAGGAGATCTACATATCCGAATTGCCAAGCTTGCCTTCCACACAAAGGAGAGTCCCATCTGGACACGACACGAAGTCTTCAATCTTGTATCTTCATAGTCCAACAGTCCGGCCAAAGCATATAGTCCAGCTGTCCGAGGACCCCTTAATCCAGGACTCCCTCAGTAGCCCCTGAACCAGGCTTCAATGACGATGAGTCCGGCGCGTAGATTGTCTTCGGCATTGCAAGGCGGATTCCTTCTCCTAATACTCCATAGAAGATTTTGAACACGAGAGTCATGTCCGGCTCTGCAAAAAAAATTCCACATACCACCATAGAGAGAACAATATTCCACAAATCTAATCTGCTGATAACTTTTCGCAGCATGACATCACGCCACGACCCGGTCATTATTCGAACCGTTTTTCAAAACCAGCTACTGCACATATTGCGAGGCTTTTTCCTTGGCACGTCAGAGATCGTGTTCCCCTTATCACGGGATTCTCATCAATACATGTGTGGGTAACCCAACCGTGTTTGTTAATATGACTCCTCGATTTCAGGCAAGTTCCAATCGGTCACGCGGGGGACGCTTGATATTCACCCCCTTTATAAAGGGGCCAAGGTCTTATCTTTTTATACCCACGCTCGATCCTCCCCTTTCCCCACCTCGAGTTCCAACACCCAAGGCTCAGGCTTAAGCGCTTCGGACCTTCAATCATGTCCAGATCCAACCTTTAAGGCCAGTCGATGGCCTCCTTTGTCACAGAGGAGGACATCAAGAAGCTCAGGGAGGCCAGGTATCTGACAGCTGAAATCCCACACATGCTGTCTGCTCAAGGTAGGTCATCCCCACTCCTGACCCCAACGAGAGCGTCGTATTTGTTTCCCACTTCCTCCGAGGGCTAGGCTTTAGTCTTGATCCCTTTGTTAGAGGGTTCATGTTGTATTATGGACTAGATTTCCATGATCTAGCTTCAGATTCCATCCTTCCATCTCGTTGTTTATCGTCGTGTGTGAAGCCTTCTGCCGCGTCACCCGACACTTCGGCCTGTGGCTCAAGACCTTCAATGTGAAGCCGAAGATGATCAATGGGCGACACACAGAGTGCGGAGGTGTTATAATAAGCAAAGGAGTCGATGGCCTATGGCCCAAGGGTTCCTTCCCGGAGGTGTCCGACTTATGGCAATAGGAGTGGTTCTATATCACAGCTCCCCGAGGCACAAAGTGGGCGGCCGCCCCTGCCTTCTACTCGGGCCCTCGTCTCAACTGGCATCATGGGTCAACAAGGGACTGGACTGGGGGCCAGCTAATGACGTACCGACATTGCAAAGCCGCATTCGGGATCTTCTTAAGAGGGATGTCAGCCTTGTCAAGGTAATGCAAGTAATGCTAGTTTGTTAGGTCCTTCCATGCCAACGTAGATCTCTCCATATGTGGGAGTTCAACCCAGAAGGACCGCGAACTATTCAACAATTCTTCGGCATGACGCTCGAAGGAATGTACAGATTGTTCTTCGGATCACGAATAAAGTGTCTGGACACCATCGAGGATCTGGGCCTGAACTGCGATCGTCCGGATACCCAACTAAGTAATTATGTGACCGAAAATGTTGTCTTTTTCACTTGTCACAACATCATTTTGAGAAAATTGCTCTCGGCCAGGACTGGATAAGAAAGGCGGAGAGGATCAGGTGTTCGGCCCCCCCTTCTCGAAGGCTCGCCGGATCCTTTATTAACCAGGATGCTTGAGCACACACCATATCAGGTGCCATCAGGAGAAGATAAGGGGAGGAATAGAGAAGCCGAGAGCGGGCTTCATACATTATACATCCAGACCGGGGGAATTGATGTCTCCGAGAAGGAGGATAATCGGGGAGGTGAGTCGAAAATCCCCTCCCCCCATGGGAAGAAAAGGTCCGCCTCTGAAGACTTGGAAACAGAGGTTTCCAGATGAGGGAAAAAACCTTCGCCAGGGGGCCCTGCCCCAAAGGGAATCCTCACCGTGCAGCGCCCGCAAGAGGGCCAGCCCACCACCGAGCTATAAGTGAATCAAAAGTACTGTGGTAAATTTATCCTGCTTTATCGCTGAGAATAATAACCGAGACCTATCTCTTGCAGTTCGGCTCATAGCCCTTCTCAACAGAGCTCGTCTTCAGGGGATCTTCTTCCGGAGATGATGGAGAGCGAAACACCTCCTCCTGCCTCTCCGCCCCATGGGGCGGACGACCCCGAGGTGTCATCATGGAGGATTTCTCCTAATCCGCCAAGGCCAAAAGTTAACACTTCGGCCGCCCAAAGCCCGGAGTATTCGGCTCCCAAGGAGAGCAATAGGAAGACTCCGAGATTGCTCGGTGTCGGTGTCAAAACCAGTGGATCTCTGGTAGGGGCTCCCAAACTGTGCGTCTAAGGTGGATGGTAACAGGAGGCAGGGGACACGATGTTTTACCCAGGTTCGGGCCCTCTCGATGGAGGTAATACCCTACTTCCTGCTTGATTGATCTTGATGATATGAGTATTACAAGAGTTGATCTACCACGAGATCGTAGAGGCTAAACCCTAGAAGCTAGCCTATGGTATGATTGTTTCCCTACGGACTAAACCCTCCGGTTTATATAGACACCGGAGGGGGCTAGGGTTACATAGAGTCGGTTACAGAGAAGGAGATCTAACATCTGAATCACCAAGCTTGCCTTCCACGCAAAGGAGAGTCCCATTCGGACACGGGACGAAGTCTTGAATCTTGTATCTTCATAGTCCAACAGTCCGGCCAAGGTACATAGTCCGGCTGTCCGGACACCCCCTAATGCAGGACTCCCTCAGTAGCCCCTGAACCAGGCTTCAATGACGACGAGTTCATTGCGCAGATTGTCTTCGGCACTGCAAGGCGGGTTCCATCTCCGAATACTTCAAAATAAATTTCGAACATAAGGATCGTGTCCCGCTCTGCAAGACAAATTTCACATACCACCGTAGAGAGAACAATAATCCACAAATCTAATCTACTGACAACTCTTCGCAACGTGACATCACGCCACAGCCATTATTCGAACCGTTTTTTACAACCATCTATCGCACATATTGCGAGGCAGTTTCCTTGGCACGTCTTGTCAAAGCAGAGATTGTGTCCCCATTATCGCGGGATCCTCATCAATATGGGTATGGATAACCCCACCATGCCTCTTGGCATGACTCCGTGATTTTAGGCAAGTCCCAAATGGTTACGCTGGGGACGCTTGATATCCTCCCCCTTTATAGAGGGGTCAAGGCCTATCCCTTTCTTACCATGCTTGCGCTTTTCTGCCTCTCAAGTTCCAACACCCGAAGCTCAAGCTTAGGCACTTCGGATCTTCAACCATGTCCGGATCCAACCTTGAAGGTCGGTGGATGGCCTCCTCTGTCACAAAGGAGGACATTACGAAGCTCAGGGAGGCAAGATATTTGACCGTTGACGTTAAGCACAGGCTTCCCGCCCTAGGCAGGTCATCCCCACTCCCGAAACCAACGAGAGTGTCGTATTTGTTTCTCACTTCCTCCGAGGCTTGGGCCTTACTCTTGATCCCTTCGTGAGAGGGCTCATGTTCTATTACGGGCTAGATTTTCATGATCTAGCTCCGGATTCCATCCTCCACATCTCGTCGTTTATCGTCGTGTGTGAAGCCTTCCTCCACATTACCCCACACTTCGGCCTATGGCTCAAGACCTTCAATGTGAAGCCGAAGGTGATTGAGGGGCGACATGCAGAATGCGGAGGCACCGCAATAGGCAGAAACACTGATGTTCCATGGCTAGAAGGTTCCTTCCCTGAGGTGTCTGATCTGTGGCAACGGGGGTGGTTTTACATCACAGCTGCCCGGGGCACAACGTGGGTGGCTGCCCCTACCTTCCGTCCGAGCCCTCCGCCTCAACTAGCATCGTGGGCCAATGTGGGACTACACTGGGGACCTGCTAATGACGTACCGACATTGCAGAGCCGTATTCGGGAGCTTTTTGAGAGGGATGTCGACTTTGTCAAAATCATTCAGGTAATTCTAGTTCGCGGATCTTGCCGTGCAAACGTCGGCCTCCCCGGATGTGGGAGTTCAATCCGGAAGGTCCGCGAACCATTTAACACTTCTTCGGCATGACGCTCGAAGGGATGTATAAGTTATTACTCAGACCACAAGTAAGGTGTCCGGACACCACTGAGGATGCGGGCCTGAGCTGCAACCGCCCAGATACCCAAGTAAGTAACCCTGTAATCGAACACTTCTCTTATGTTTAATACAACATTATTCTGAAAACTTGTCCGCGGCCAGGATTGGCTCAGCAAGGTGGAGAGGATCAGGTGTCCGGTCCCACTTCCTGAAGGCTCGCCTAGTCCTGCAATAGCCAGGATGTTTAGATGCACATTAAGCCAAGTGCCCTCGAGGAAAGGGGAAGAGAAGAATAGAGAAGCCGAACTTCACACATTGCACATCCAAACCGGGGGAATTACTGTCTCCATGAAGGAGGATAATCGGGGAGGTTTTTCCAAGGTTTCCTCCCCCGCGGGTAGAAAAGGGCTGCCTCCAAAGACTAGAAGACGGAGGTGCCTAAATAAGGGAAGAGAGCTTCACCAGGGGGCCCTGCCCCGAAGGGCGTCCTCACCGCACCATGCCCGCAAACGGGCCAGCCCTCCACCAAGCTGTAAGTTAATAAACGAGAAGCTATTGCTTTTTCCTCTGAGAACAATAACCAGGATCTATTTTTTTTGCAGTCCAGCTAGTAGCTTGTATCAACAGGGTTCGTCTTCAGGGGATATTCTTCCGGAGATGATGGAGAATGAAACCTCACCTGCCTCTCCGCCCCATGGGGCAGGCGACCCGAGGTGTCGTCACGGAGGAGTCCAGATCTGCTGAGGCCGGAAGTTAACACTTTGGCCGCCTCGAGCCCGGCGCGTTCGGCTCCCATGGAGGGCAATGAGAAGGGTCCGGGACAGTTCGGTGCCCGGCCGAACATACTGACGGGCCTCCTGGAGCAATCTGCTCTCTCGGAGGAGCACCGTACGCTAATGGGTACAGTGTTGGAGAAGATTTCGTCCACCATGAGCGGGTTAAATGAAGCTTTTGGAAGCGTGCTCAAAGGCTTCAAGGTACACAATGAAATACACATTTTTATGTTGTACCGCATGCGCTAGGTGTGCTCCGTATACATAGTAGCCCCTGAGACTCTGGTTGCCAGCCTAGGCGGCAAACGGAGGATCACACTCTCAGGTTAATGATCATACTGCATTCATGCGCATGTTGCTAAGTGTCCGGCGGTAGACCAGACCTCTGAGTTTGCCGAACTGAGGCAACAGATTGATGTGGTGGATGCCGACATCACGCTTGTAAACAAGCGGCTTGACGAGTCACAGAGTATGCGCTCATTTTTTCCTCATTTGTTTAGGAAATATTAAGAGGATTGTAATATTGATGTGGTATGATGGGGCTGCAGGCGGAGCTGCTGCCATGGAGGCCCTGAGGGCGGAACTTGCCCTAGCCAAGGAACAAGCCCGGGCTAGCAATGCGGCTGCCCTAAAGGCAGCCGAAGACTTGAGAGCCGAAGAGGCTGCTCATCGCCGAAGCGAAGAAAAGATAGCCGAGATGGCTGTGGAGCTGATGGACGCCGCCGGCCGGTATGAGCTCCTTGAAAAGGAGAATCAGGCGAAAGCGGCTGACCTGAAGAGGGCCTTTGATGCGGCCAAGGAGACACGCTCTGAAATTAGAGACATGCGGGAGGAACTTCGACAAGCCGGAGAAATCGCGGTTGGAAGCCCCTATTTGTTGCGGATGAAGTTCTTAGATCCAAAGTATGCTCCTTTGGATCGGCTTTGGAGCGCTGCAGATGAGTACATGGACTTGGCGAAAAGTATGGCTGATGCGACCAAGTTATTCAAGGATCATAAAGATAATGAAATAGAAAGGCTGTTCTGGTCGCAATTTAGCACTCCAACGCGCTCATTGCCATTGAGTGAGAGGATTGCTGCTATAGCCGAGCTCCATAGGTTTTCCGGTCTTGCAATGAGGTCTGTAATAGACCGTCTATGGCCGAAGGGACCGAGGCCGGACAATTACTTTGGTTTAGTGCAATAATTATTTGGCGCTGGATCGTGAATCGATGTCGTGAAAAGGTCGGCGTGCATAGAGGGTGCGCAGATGGCTCTTGCCCGTGTTAAGACCTATTGGGCAAATATGGAAGCCACCAGCATTGCAACCCGGAGTCCGGCGGGAAGCCAGGGCCTAGCCGAGCACTATTTTGAGCAGGTCATAGAAGGTGCCCGTATAATAGAGGCTCAGTGCTCGAAGAATGTCATGTTTGAGTGACAAGTTGATTTATTGTAAACAATTATGTGTTAAATATAGAGGCTGTGTTTATACTTTTTCCTGAAAGTGTTATAACGCCTCCTGCACGGCCGTTTATGTTTTCATATAACTTGAAAGTTAGTAGTCGTTGGCTTTAGCCCCCACGCATATAATGCGGGGTGTTCGAAAAAATATGCATAATCATACTTTATCCAACGTCTTGGTCCATTAAGGAGGTGATCGCACGTCAAACCACGCAACCAGACTATATAGCTGTAACACTTTCACTTAGCCATAGGAGTTTAATGGTGGGGCTAATATGTAGCACCTAGTACTTCCGCGTGCCTCCGGATAGGGGTGCATATGTATGTGACCGGGAAATGGTCCTTCGTTAATGCGGAGGAATCCTATAGATTCCGATGAGTATTCGAGTGGTTGGCCAGTCTCTCGCTGTATCATGACAGTCAGTTTTCGGCTTTCTCTACTAAGGTGCTCATCCGGAATAACCAGGGCACAATCGCAATAGTTCTCCTTTGGCCGCCTTAGCCGATAAAACGGAACATAAGGCAGCAAACCCAGGAGCCGGGCAAACCCAACATTTGACCAAAGACATGATTCGGAGCTGATGCATATAAGGCCAAACTCGCGACGTCAAACACTCCCAAAGGTATTCAGACTTTATAACACATAGTGGGCTGAGCAACGCCCTTGAATATGAACCCTGTATTTCCAGGTAAGGGCATTGATCTGTCGTGGCGAAATGCCTATAACGCCAGTGTCTGCCGTGGGTGTATTGAATACCCACGGGATGTCAAGCAACAAAAGGCAGTAAAGAAGGTTTACATAGGGGCTTAATCTAAAGAGAAACCTTTGAGCGGGGCCCTACTGCATGTCTGCGCCTTTGTCTTAGTTGTGCCGTATCCTGGAAGGGTGTGGCACAAATAGTGTCTGTAAAAAATGAAAACTCATGTAAAAGAGTAAGCGTGGGAGAAGTTGGTTATTCTCAATGGATGTTAGAAATATGAGATATTGGCCTATTAATAAGGCAAGCTGAATTGTGGGCTTTATTACATGTTTGCAGCCCCTGGTACCATTTTTATGGGGATATATGTATGGCACCCAACTCAGGTTTATCCGGGCTGTTGTTGATGGTGGTGCACTGGACTCGTCTAACCGTGTCCGTGGTCTTAACGACCGATCATGCATTCTGATGGGAGAGGCCGCTTAGTGTCCGGCTACGAGAGCCCCCACATACTGCTCTGTGTTTCCGCTAACAGTTATGACGCCACGTGGACTGGACATCTTAAATTTAAGGCAGGCGTAGTTCGGTACTGCATTAAAGCGAGCGAAGACCGTTCTTCCGAGTAATGCATGATAACCGCTACTGAAGGGCACGATGTCGAAGAGTAGTTCCTCGCTTATGAAGTTATTGGGAGAACCGAATGTCACCTCTAATACGAGCGAGCCCCAGCAGCGGGCCTTAATGCCTGGTATCACTCCTTTAAAGGTGGTGTTACTTTGGCTTATTCTGGATGGGTCTATCCCCATCTTGCGGACGGTCTCCTCATATATCAGATTAAGACTACTGCCGCCGTCCATTAGGACTCGAGGGAGATGGTATCCGTCAATTATTGGGTCAAGCACCAAGGCAGCCGATCCTCCATGCCGGATACTGGCTGGGTGGTCCCTGTGATCAAAGGTGATCGGGCAGGCCGACCAGGTGTTGAATTTGGTGGCAACGGACTCTATGTGAGTTGTGTGGACCATGTTTACCGTTTTGACTTCTGGTGGGAATTTTTTTCTGTCCCCCAGTGTTCGGTTGGCGAGGCTCATTCTCGTCTTCACTTGGCGTTTCCCTTCCCTTGTGTTCGGCGTTTAACTTGCCGGCCTGCTTGAAGACCCAACATTCTCTATGAGTATGATTTGCAGGTTTTTCGGGGGTGCCATGGATTTGGCACAATCTGTCCAGGACTTTATTCAGGCCAGACGGTCCTTCTTTGCTGCCCTTAAATGGCTTCTTTGTTTGTCCGGGTCGAGATCCCCTGAATCCGGTGTTGATTGCCGTGCTATCCGGACTTTCTTCATTGTTCTGACACTTGTTTTTATTGCGTCGTGGCTGCCCATTGCCATCTCGAATTTCGGATGTGCTTTGGTCACTGGTGCCTCTACGGGCCAACCAGCTGTCTTCGCCCGCACAAAAGCGAGTCATAAGGCTTGTTAAGGCCGCCATCGTCCTTGGCTTTTCTTGGCCGAGGTGTCTGGCCAGCCACTCGTCCCGGATACTGTGTTTAAAGGCCGCTAGGGCTTCGGCATACGGACAGTCGACAATTTTGATTCTTCTTATTGAGAAATTTGTTCCAAAGCTTGCAGGCTGACTCTCCGGATTGTTGTATTATGTGACTTATATCGTGTGCGTCCGGAGGTCGGACATAGGTCCCTTGAAAATTGGCCCTGAAAGCGTCCTCAAGTTCCTCCTAGCTTTCAATTGAATTTTCGGGGAGGCTTTTCAACCAGTGCCGAGCTGGACCTTTCAACTTAAGGGGAAGGTATTTGATGGCGTGGAGGTCATCCCCACGAGCCATGTGGATGTGTAGGATAAAATCTTCAATCCAGACAGCAGGGTCTGTCGTTCTGTCATATGCCTCTATGTTCACGGGTTTGAATCCCTATGGAAATTCGTGATCCAGCACCTCATCAGTGAAGCACAGAGGGTGTGCAGCCCCTCTGTATCTGGACATGTCGCGGCATGCTGTCGGCTGTTGTTGTGTCCGGTGTTGATTCCGAACTGGTATTCGATCATTGTGATTGTTTTGGTGACCATAATCCCGCATCGGAGCATGTCCTCTGGATCCATAAATGGACCTGGCCGCATCGGCCTTTTTGTCCAGGAGCTCACGTAAATCGTGTGCGGCATCAGTGGTTGTTCTATCGCGGCTATGAAGTGGTTGGTATGGCCGAATGACCGTATTATTCTTTGGCGGAATGGGCTCTGCAGCCTCATCGTCGAATTCGGGCAGCAATTTGCGTTTTGGGTAGCTCTTTGTGTGGCGATCGTCGCCACATTTTCCTTCAGTGTCTAGCACCTTATTCCATCTGCGGTTGAGTGTATCCTGCGCGGCTTTAAGCCTTTGCTTATGCTCCTTTAGGCTCCTCGCGTGGCCATAAGTCTTCTGCGGAGGTTATCTTGTTCCAAACATTTTTCTGGGATGATGAATGCATCATCAACCGGACCTTCCTCCTCTCCGGAGGCAGTTTGATGAGTTCGGCCCTCGGGATCGCTATGATCGGGCGTCTGTTCAGCGTGGCCTAGCTCTTCTTGCTCCATTGCTGGGTTCATATTGTTGCCTTTGGAGTCAACTAGAGTGTCATTTTTCCTTGCGCTGTTATCGCTATTTTTACTGTGACTGGACTTAGAGCAGCGTCTGCGCCGTCGTTTTGGCTTTTGTCCGGGGGGTTTATCCTGAAGTGTGTCCTTTTTGTCACCGTTGTTCTCCTTAGGCGTGTCCACCATGTAGATGTGATATGATGAAGTGGCGGTCCATCGCCCCGTGAGCGGTGGTTCCAGATCGTCCCCTGCATCGGCGTCCATACCGTTGATGTCGTCGGAGTCGAAATCAAGCATGTCTGTTAGGTCATTGACAGTGGCTATGAAGTGGGTGGTGGGTGGGAGGCGATTTTCTTCATCGTCCGTATCCCACTCGGGCCGGACATAGTTCGGCCAGGAATCTCCTGATAAAGAGAGAGACTTTAAGAAATTTAGCACATCGCCAAAGGGGGAGTGCTGAAAGATATCCGCAGCAGTTAACTCCATTACTGGAGCCCAATCGGACTCGATGGGCCCGGGCACACGCGGTTCGGGACCTACATCTGGACACAAGTTCGGGGGTCCGGTGGCACAGATTCCCTTAATGGCGGAATCTGTGTTTGGTTCTTCTGCTGAAGAGCATGTGGCCTCCGTGGTAGGGCCCATCCACCCGTCCTCGAATGATGCGATCTGCCCCGGATTTAGGTCCGGAGCAGCTGCAGGGGCGATATCCCGAATACTGTCCGACAACAGATTTAGGTCGTGCTCATCGTGACTGTTCGGCGCTCCTGATGTAAGCCCGAATCCGTCGAAGATCAAGTCTCCATGGACATCGGCCGTGTAATTCAAGTTTCCAAACCTGACCTGATGGCTAGGGGCGTTGCTGTAGATCTGCTCCAGATGGCCAAGTGAATTGGCCCGCAGTGCGAAGCCGCCAAACATGAAGATCTGTCTGAGGAGAAAAGTCCTGCCCTGGACTGCGTTGTTAAAGGTTGAGGGAGCCATCGAGCCTTACAGCGACAACACAGATGAACTCTCAATGAAAGCACCATTGTCGATGTCAAAACCGGCGGATCTCGGGTAGGGGGTCCCGAACTGTGCGTCTAAGGCGGATGGTAACAGGAGGTAGGGGACACGATGTTTTACCCAGGTTCGGGCCCTTCGGATGGAGGTAATACCCTACTTCCTGCTTGATTGATCTGGATGATATGATTATTACAAGAGTTGATCTACCACGAGATCGTAGAGGCTAAACCCTAGAAGCTAGCTGTCGTGGGAACGATTCCGACAATAAGATAGGGGTAGGATAAAGGAGCATGATCTATCGAGATGCAAATGGGTGACACGGTGGTTTTAACGAGTTCGGTCCTCTCACAGTGGAGATAACAACCCTATGTCTCGTGCTCCGGAGAGGCTTTGCTTTATCTGTCATGAACACAGAGTTACTTGGTGTATTTGAGAGAGAGAGGGGAGAGCGGATCTCCATGCCTGAGCTATGTCCCGAGACTAATTGTGAGAAAGAGAAAAAGGTGGAAGAAAAGAGCCCACCAAGTCTAGTGGTGGGGGTGGCTTATATAGAGTGCGCCACCCCCACCTCCTATGTTACAAAGTGGAGCATCAATGCCATAATACCTGCCCACTACAAAACCATCATGCTGACTATTGGTCTTCACATATCCAAGTGAGTTACACGGCCGAGTGGAATGAGCTCGTCGAGTGGAGTGCCGTGCTCCGAGTGGTTGTTGCCGTCCGAGTGACTTTTAAGTTGCGGTACATCTGGATGATGATCTGGCCCAGGGGCCCAGTACAAAGTGTACGGTGTCCATGGGTGGGGTCTTTAGGTCAGGCCTGTTACCCTACCCCCAATACATGTCCTCGTCACTAGCCTATGGTATGATTGTTGCCCTACGGACTAAACACTCCGGTTTATATAGACACTGGAGGAGGCTAGGGTTACACAGAGTCGGTTACAGAGAAGGAGATCTAACATCCGAATCACCAAGCTTGCCTTCCACGCAAAGGAGAGTCCCATCCGGACATGGGACAAAGTCTTCAATCTTGTATCTTCATAGTCCAACAGTCCGGCCAAGGTACATAGTCCGGCTATCCGGACACCCCCTAATCCAGGACTCCCTCATCCGGCACACTGCCGGACACACTGCCGGGTCTTCTGGAGCAAGCGGCTATCTCAGAGGCACATCATACCTTAATGGGTATGGTGTTTGAGAGGATTTCATCCGCCAAAAGCAGGTTGAATGAAGCTTTTACGAGCCTACTCAAAGGCTTTGAGGTACACAAAAAATAATATATGTGTTTTTGATGGTACCACACATGCAAGATGTGCTCTGTATGGATAGTAGCCCCTAAGACTCTGGTGGCAAACAGAGGATCATAATCCCAGGTAATGATCATGCTGCTTTGATGTGTAGGCGGCTCAGGGTCCGGCGGCTGACCGGACTGCTGATTTTGCCGAACTGAAGCGGCAGCTTGATGTGGCGGATGCCGATATCGCGCTTGTTAACAAGCGGATTGACGAGGCCCAGGGTATGTATGTTCGTCTTGTCATTAAATGGTAAGAGGAGCATGATGCTAGTATCTATAATATGCTGTGACTACAGATGGAGCTGCTGCCGTGGAGACCCTTCGGGCGGAGCTTGCCCGAGCCAAGGAACAAGCCCGAATAAGTGATGCGGCTGCCCTGAAGGCGGTCGAAGAGTTAAGAGACGAACAGGCTGCTCATCGCCAAAGCGAAGAAAGGATAGCCTAGAAGGCTGTTGAGATGAAAGATGCCGCCGACCACTATGAGCTCCTTGAAACGGAAAGCCAAGCAAAAGCGGCTGACTTGAAGAAGGCCCTGGAGGCAGCCATGGGAACCCGCTCTGAAATGAGAGGGATAAGGGAGGAGCTTCGTGAAGCCGGAGATATCACGGCTGGGAGGCCCTATTTGTTGTAGATGAAGTTCGTAGATCCAAATTATGTGCCTCTGGATCAGTTGTGGAGTGCTGCAGACGCGTATGCAGACCTAGCAAAGAGTGCTGCTGATGCGACTGAGTTTTACAAAGATCGGAAAGACCATGAGGCAGAAAGGTTGTTCTGGTCGCAGTTCTGTGCCCTGACGCGTCCGCTGCCGTTGAATGAGAGAATGGCCGCATGGGCTGAGCTCCATAGGTTGTCCGGGCTTGCTATGAGGTCTGTCATGGATCATCTTTGGCCGAGGGGACCAAGGCCGGGCAGTTATTTTGGTTTGGTGCAACAATTCCTTGGTGTTGTGTCGCATATCGACGCTGTGAAGAGGTCGGCCTGCATGGAGGGTGCGCGGATGGCTCTTGCCCGTGTTAATACATACTGGGTAGGGATGGAGGCCACCGCTATTGCGACCCGAGGTCCGGCAGGAGGCCAGGACCCGGCCAAGCACTATTTTGAAGAAGTACTAGAAGGTGCCCGCTTAATAGAGGCTCAGTGCTCGAAGAGTACCATGTTCGAGTGACATGTACCTGAATTGTAAAAGCAATGTGATATTGATTATAAAGGGTGTGTTTATACTTTTTCCTGAAAGTATTATAGTGCCTCCTATGCGCCCGTTTATGTATGTATGTATATAACCTGAAAGTTAGCAGTCGTCGACTTCAGCCCCCACGCATATAATGCGGGGTTGTTAAAAAAAGCGCGTAATCACACTTGATCCAATGTCTTGGTCCATTAAGGAGGTGATAGCGCGGCGAACCAGGCAATCGCACTATATAGCTTTAATACTTTCACTTAGCCATAGGAGTTTGATGGTGGGGCTACTATATAGCCCCTGGTACTTCCGTGTTCATTCGAATATGGTGCGCATATGTACATGACTGGGAAACCAGTCCTTCGTTAATGCGAAGGAATCGCGAAGATTCCGCTGTGTCTTTGAGTGGTTGACCAGTCTGTCGCTTTATCATGACAGTCAGTTTTCGGCTTTCTCTACTGAGGTGCTCATCCAGATGAACCAGGGCACAACCGCAGTAGTTCTCCCAGTGCCGCCTTAGCCGATAGAGCGGAACGTAAGGCAGCAAAACACGGGAGCCGGGCAAACCCAACATTTGACCAAAGACATGATTCGGAGCTGACGCATATAAGGCCAAACTCGCAACGCCGAACACTCCCTAAGGTATTCGGACTTTATGACATATACTGGGCTGAGTAACACCCTCGATAATGAGCTCTGTGTTTCCAGATACATGCATTAGTCTGGCGTGACGAAGTTTCCAGAACGCCAGTATCCCTTCGAGTTGTGTTAAGTGTCGGGAGGGTATGAAGCAACAAGAGACATTAAAAAAGGTTTACGCAGGGTCTTAATCTAAAAAGAAACCTTTGAGCGGAGCCCTGTTGCACGTCTGCGCCTTTATCTCCGTCGTGCCGTATTCTGGAAGGGTGTAGGACGATGATCATCCGTAAAAAAGAAAAAACCCAGGTGAAATACTTCGTGCGAAGAGTTGGTTAATGTTAACGAACCATGAAAATGCAATATGTTATTGTATTAATAGGGTCGAGACGAACTATGGGCTTCTTCTTTTTTGCGAGCAGCCCGTAGCACCACCTATGGGGGTATATCTATCAACCCAAGCTCAGGTTCATCTGACTTGTTACATCTGGTGGGGCGCCGGACTCGTCTAACCGTGTCCGTGGACCTGACGACCGACCGTTTATTCTGGTTGGAGGGGCCGCTCAGTGTTCGGCTGCTAGAGCCGCCACATATTCTTCCGCACGTAAGGAACGCTCCGTATTTCCTCTAACTGTAATGACACCGCATGGACCGGCATCTTAAGTTTAAGATAGGCGTAGTGCGGTACTGCATTAAGATGAGGGAAGGCCGTTCTCCCGAGTAGTGCGTGATAGCCGCTTCGGAATGGAGCGATGTCGAAGGTTAGTTCTTCGCTTCGGAAGTTGTTGGGAGAACCGAATACAACCTCTAGTACTAGAGAGGCCATGCAGCGGTCCTCGACGCCTGGTATCACTCCTTTAAAGGTAGTATTGCTTTGGCTGGTTCTTGATGGGTCTATCCCCATTTTGCAGACAGTGTCCTGATATATCAGGTTAAGACTACTACCGCCGTCCATAAGGACTCGAGTGAGATGGTGTCCATCAGTTATTGGGTCAAGCACCAGGGCAGCCAATCCTCCATGCCGGATACTAGTCGGATGATCCCTGCGATCAAAAGTGATCGGTCAGGCCGACCAGGGATTGAATTTGGGGGCGACGGGTTCTACAACATATACGTCTCGGAGTGCGCGTTTGCGCCTTCTCTTTGGAATGTGAGTTGTGTAAACCATATTCATTGTTTTGACTTATGGTGGGAATTTTTTCTGTCCCCCAGTGTTCGGTTGGCAAGGCTCATCCTCGTCTTCACTTGGCGTCTCCCTCCCCTTGTGTTCGGCATTTAGCTTGCCAGTCTGCTTGAAAACCCAGCACTCTCTATGGATGTGATTTTCAGGTTTTTCGGGGTTGCCATAAATCTGACATAACTTGTCAGAATCTTATTTAGGCTGGATGGTCCATCTCTACTGCCTTTAAATGGCTTCTTCCGTTGACCGGGTCAAGAGCGCCTGAATCCAGCATTGACCATCGTGTTATCTGGGCTGTCTTAATTGTTTCGACGCTTGTTTTTATTGCGTCGTGGCTTCCCGTTGCCATCCGTGACTTCGGATGTGCCTGGGTCGCTGGTGCCGCTACGGGCCAGCCAACTATCCTCGCCCGTGCAAAAGTGGGTCATAAGTCTTGTTAAGGCTGCCATTGTCCTCGGCTTTTCCTGGCCGAGGTATCTGGCGAGCCATTCGTCCCGGACACTTTGCTTGAAGGCCGCTAAGGCTTCGGCGTCCGGGCAGTCAATGATTTGATTCTTCTTAGTAAGAAATAAGTTCCAAAGTTTTCGGGCTAACTCTCCGGGCTGTTGAATTATGTGACTTAAGTCGTCTGCGTCCGGAGGTCGGACATAAGCCCCTTGAAAATTGGCCCTAAAAGCATCCTCAAGTTCTTCCCAACTTCCAATTGAGTTTTCGGGGTGGCTTTTCAACCAGTGCCGAACTGGTCCTTTTAACTTGAGGGGTAGGTATTTAATGGCGTGGAGATCATCTCCGCGAGCCATATGGATGTGAAGGATAAAGTCCTCAATCCAGACTCTAGGGTCTGTCGTTCCGTCATATGCCTCTATATTGTCAGGACCCTGACCCAATGCCACATCAATCTAGCATGTAACACCTCATATCACTTTGCGGCCTCACGCACGGTATTCCCATGGGTCATGATCATGACATGGCAATATGCTCTGATTTGGGCTAATGCAGCTAAGAACAGGAAGGTTTGAGCTTATTTGAACCAAAGATTCAAATTCAAACTCAAACTATGAATTCATAAAGTGCATTATCATGTTTTGATATGAACAGCAAGGTTAAGTAGCTTAAACATGCATGAAACCAGTGCAGATGGATAGATTGGATTTTTCTGATCATTTTTCATATATAAATTATTTCATTCTGAGTTAGGGTTAAATTTCTATGAATTTTAGAAGTTTAGAGCATTTTCTGGAATTTCCTGTATAAAAATAAATCCAGAAAATACTTATTGCGTCAGCATTGCGTCAGGGTGACGTCAGCAGGTCAAAGGCGCCAGCCTAGGTCAAACCTGACGGCTGGGACCCACATGTCAGTGTAACAACTAACTAACATAGTTAGTTAGCGTTAGGTTAGCACTAACCTAGGTTAATTAGATCCTGGGCCCACTTGTCAGTGAGTCAACTAATTAACTAAGTTAATTAGTGCTAATTAAACTCACACCTAAACTAAATAGGGACATGGCCCACGCGTTAGTGACCCTGGGGGGGGGGGGTCAAACAAGGTCAACCTCGGGTCAGCGGGGTCAAACCCACCGGCGGCTTGACGCCGGCGAGGCCAGGGACGACGGAGGGGTGCGTGTTTCCTTCTCCGGCGACCAAATGGCCGGCGGAGGGCGTCTACGTGACGCGGGCGCTCGTCCGCGTCGAGTAGTGGCAGCGGCTGGGCCTAATATGGTCGGAGTCGTCACCGGCGTCGACCTTGGTGGTCGCCGGAGCTCGGGTGAGCTCGGGGTCGACGCTACGGCAGTCGGGGCAGCTCGTGCGGGACACCCACGTGCTCTACGCGGCGCGGAGAGGAAGCTGAGCACGATGGCCGGACCGTTAGGTGGCCGGAGATACGTCGGCGGCAAGCACGGGCGGCGGTGCATGCGGGTGAGCACGGTGCGGTGGCTACAGTGCACGAGAGCGAGAGCGGTGAGGGGGAAGAGGATCAATGGCTCACGGCGAGTGCAGGGAAACGAACGGCGAGCTCGGGGGAGAACCAGAGCGGTCGGGGCGGCGATGGCAATCTCGGCGGGCCGAGGTTGAAGAAGACGGCGTGGACGGCGTTCGAGGGCATCCGGCGGGGCATGGCTCGGTGAGGAGGTTGAGGACGAAGTGGCGGAGCTTCTGGGCGCGTCGGAAAGGCGTGGGGTGGACGGTGGCCATGACGGCAACGAACGGCGGCGACGAGCGCGTCAGCCATAGTGGGGGAGGAGGAGGGAGAGATGGAGGGAGAGAGGGGAGAGGTGCAGGGGGTCGAGAAGGAGTGCGTGGCGACGTCTAGAGCGTCCGGGCATTGAGGGGGAGTGGAAGGCAGGCAGGGTGGTGGCGTGGCGAGCTCGGCGGCGTCGCGGTGTCCCTCCTCTGCCTATTGGCACGAGGAGGAAGGCGACAGGGAGCCAGGCGGTGGTGGGCTGGGCCGGAACAGGAGCTGGGCCGGCTGGGCTGCCAGGTGAGCGCCAGGTAAGTTCTCTCTCTCTCTCTCTCTGGTTTCTCTATTTTAATTTCTGTTTTCTATTATTCTGCAACTTTGTGACTTTACTAAAAATACTAGACCAAACCCAAAAATCATGAAACTGATCAATGCCACTGTTTGAAATATAACCAACAACAAACATTTTAGTTTATGATTATTTGAGCATTAAACTATTTATTAGCATTTAAATGCCCAAATGCAAATACTTTAAGATTTAATTCAAAGCCCAAATATGTCCTGAAAATATGTAAACCATCTTTGGTAGATGCTTCCACCTCAAACCAGAAATGTTGAACATTTTTAAAGGGCATTTTGAGTTCAATGAAAAAGATTTTATTTTGACCCTAGTCGGATTCATTTGGTGCTAGGGTTTGAGAATCCCCATTTCAACTTAAATAAAATTTAAACATGATGCACACATGACTAGCTAGCTCAGAGCAAACCAGAAGCTAGGGATGTGACATATATTCACGGGTTTAAATCCCTCAGGAAATTCATGATCCAGCACCTCATCGGTGAAGCACAGGGGGTGCGTGGCACCCCTGTATTTGGATGTGTCATGGCATGCTATCGACGGTTGTTGTGTTCGGTGTTGATTCCGAGCTGGTATTGATTGGTACGATCGTTTTGGTGGCTGTGATCCTGCGCCGGAGCACGTTTTCTATATCCATAAATGGACCTGGACACAGCGGATTTTTTGTCCAGAAGCTCACATAAATCGTGTGCTGACTTGTGTGTGGCATCATTAGCCGCCCTGTCGCACCCACGGGGTGGTCGGTCCGGCTGAGCAGCCGTATTATTTTTCGGCGGAATGGGCTCTATGGCCTCATCGTCGAATTTGGGTAGCAGCTTGCGCTTTAGGTAGCTCTTTGTATGGCGATCAT
This sequence comes from Triticum aestivum, assembly GCF_018294505.1. Taxonomy (NCBI): domain Eukaryota; kingdom Viridiplantae; phylum Streptophyta; class Magnoliopsida; order Poales; family Poaceae; genus Triticum; species Triticum aestivum. The sequence goes on from NC_057795.1 coordinate 507,537,505, forward strand.
TGCCATATTTTTCTTCAGTGTCGAGAACTTTGTTCCATCTGCGGTTGAGCGTATCCTGCACGGTGTTAAGCCTTTGCTTCTGCTTCTTTAAGCTCCTCGCGGTGGCACTAAGCCTTCTATGGAGGTTCTCTTGTTCCAAGTGTTTTTCTGGGATGATGAGTGCATCATCGTCCGGACTGTTCTCCTCTCCGGAGATAGGTTGATGAATTTTACCCTCGGGATTGGCATCATTGGACGTTGGCTCCAGACTATGTTCAGCGTCCCCTGGCTCATCCTGCTCCACCGCTGGGTCCATGGGGTCGTCGTTTCCTTTGGAGTCGACCGGGGTATTATTCTTTCTTGCGCTGTATTTACTGTGGCAGGATTTAGAGCGGCGCCTACTGCGTGGCTTTGGTGGCTTATCGAGGGGATTATCCCTCATTGCATCATAGCCTTCGCCTTCTTTTGGTGTGTCCGCCATATATATATCATATGATGAGGTGGAAGTCCAGCGCGCGGTGGGCCGTGGTTCCTGTTCTTCTCCTGCATCATCGTAAATACCATCGTTGTCTTCGGAGTCGAAATCCAGCGTGTCGGTTAAGTCATCGACAGTGGCTATGAAGTGGGTGGTGGGTAGGGAACGAATTTCTTTGTCGTCCGCTTCCTACTCAAGCCGGACATAGTTCGGCCAAGAGTCCCCTGATAGAGAGAGAGACTTTAAAGAATTTAGCACGTCACCCAGGGGCGAGTGTTGAAAGATATCCGCGGAGGTGAACTCCACGATCGGTGCCCAATCAGATTCGATAGGCACGGATGTACGCGGTTCGGAGCTTGTTGCCGAAGACGAGTCTGAGGGTCCGATGACACTGCTCTCATAGGAGACGGGGTTAGTGTTCGGCTTCAACACCGATGAGTGTGCCGCCTCCGTGGCAGGGTCCATCCACCCGTCCTCGGATGGCGCGATCTGCTCCGGATTGATTCTCGGGGCCGCCGCAGGCGCGATCTCCCGAATGTTGTCCGATGGTAGATCTAGGTCATGCTGATCGTGACTGCTCGGCGCACCTGACATGGGCTCGAATCCATCGGAGATCAAGTCTCCGCGGATGTCGGCAGTATAATTCAAGCTTCCAAACCTAACCTGGTAGCCAGGGGCATAGCTATCGATCTGCTCCTGATGGCCAAGTGAATTGGCCTGCAATACGAAGCCACCGAATACGAAGATCTGTCCGGGGAGGAAACCCTCCTCCTGGACCGCGTCGTTGAAGATGATTGAAGCAGCCATCAAGCCTTACCGTGACCACACAGTGGAACTCTCAATGAAAGCACCAATGTCGATGTCAAAACCGGAGGATCTCGGGTAGGGGGTCCCAAACTGTGCATCTAAGGCTAATGGTAATAGGAGGCGGGGGACACGATGTTTACCCAGGTTCGGGCCCTCTCGATGGAGGTAATACCCTACTTCCTGCTTGATTGATCTTGATGATATGAGTATTACAAGAGTTGATCTACCACGAGATCGTAGAGGCTAAACCCTAGAAGCTAGCCTATGATTATGATTGTTGTTGTCCTACGGACTAAACCCTCCGGTTTATATAGACACCGAAGGGGGCTAGGGTTACACAGAGTCGGTTATAGAGAAGGAGATCTACATATCTGAATTGCCAAGCTTGCCTTCCACGCAAAGGAGAGTCCCATCCGGACACGAGACGAAGTCTTCAATCTTGTATCTTCATAGTCCAACAGTCCGGCCAAAGCATATAGTCCGGCTGTCCGAGGACCCCTTAATCCAGGACTCACTCACAAGCTATTATCTAAAAGAGAAACAAGCAACTAAGTTTGGGGATGCCCAATTGACATCCCCTCTTTCTTCTAACGACCATCGGTATTTTACTTGGAACTATATTATTATTAGTCACATATCATGAGTTTTGCTTGGAGCGTCTTGTATGTTATGAGTCTTTGCTTGTTTTGCTTTTTTATTTTGTGTCATCTATCCTTGCTGGACACACCTATTAGAGAGATCCAAAATTATGCTATGACTTGTTAGAATTGCTCTCTATGCTTCACTTAAATGTATTTGATCTTGGAATTGCTTTGCTTCACTTATATCTTTTTGAGCATGGTTTGCTTTATTATTTTTTGAAAAAATGCTCTCGTGCTTCACTTAGATTTATTTTAGAGTTAGTAATTTTTTTAATAAATTCTCTCATGCTTCACTTAAATTATTTTGAGAGAAGAAATTTTTATGCTCATGTTCTTCACTTAGATTTGTTTGAGCTACCAAAAGGAACATACGAAACTAGTCCCAAAGTGATAGATATTCAAGGAGGATATAATAAAAACTTTCATGAAGATCATTGGACAAAATAAACTTGATTCTTTGTAATAGTTTTGTGATATGTTGATATTGATATGTGAGCTATGTTAATGAGTAACTATGTTTTAGTAAGAATATTGGTGTTAAGGTTTGTGATTCCCTATGCAAGCACGAAAGTCAATAGTTATGCAATTAAATTACATCCTACTTATGGTGCATTATTCGTTGTTAGTTATGTTTAATGCTCACTTATCTGATTTTTTGTTTCTTGGTTGGATGCTTCCCAATATTTTCCTAGCCTTCACTTGCACTAAGTATGATCACTACTTTTGCCTCAAAATCCTTAAACACAGTTTTGCCACATGAGTCCACTATACCTACCTATATGCGGTATTTCTATGCCGTTCTAAGAAAATTTGTATGTGCCATCTCTAGTTTCAAAATAAATTTCCTTTTGTGTGCTCGTACCACTCATGAAACGGTAGGGGGTGGCTTATATCTTTCCATGCTAGATGTGTTATTCTCAAGATGAGTGTTTATTCACTTCTCACTGCACGAGAGTACAACAAAGGTATTAGGGATGCCAGTCCCGAAATGAAAAAAAATGAATTTACTTTATGTTGTCAAATAATAAATTCCTTGGAAAGTGTTGGTATGGACGACACCAGTGGATTCGGTTAGCCATGGAATGTGAAAGTATGGTGGAAAAAGGAATAAACCTTATTTTCTGTTTGGGAACCGCCTATGATATATCTATCATGGAAAGTATTGGGAACTACTCGATCGTTCTTGTTGACAGGAAAAGCATGCCACCAAACTGTTTCATCTCTATGTTTTTCGCTTTGAGTTCTGGCACCTATACAAATCCCTACTTCCCTCTGCGAAGGGCTTTTCTATTTACTTTACGCAATTTTATTTTTATTTGAGTCTCCATCTTCTCTTATAAAGCACCAACTAAGGGGAACTATGATCGTACTTGAGCATTGGGTGTAGCTAATATGCAAGTGTCTTTCATGAATGGATCAATGATTGAGTATAATGGGCTAGGGATAACTTGCTTTAATATTGATATTTTGAAAGACATGGTTGCTTGTTGATATGCTTGAGTATTGAAATCTTCATGTCAAAACTAGACTATTGCTTTGAATCATATAAAAGTCCAAATGTCCATGCTACAAAGAAAAGAATATGTGATGAACATGTTAGGCAGATTTTCACATCAAAAATTCTGTTTTTATCATTTACCTACTCGAGGCACTACAAAAAAAGACATATCCATGACAGTTTGGGCCAAACGAATTTTTTTCTGTCATACTTATGACACTTCTATGACGATAATTATGACAAAACCCGGTATCATCATAGATGTGGTGGGCTCCTACTTCTATGAAAAAAAATCATGAGAGAAAATGGGCTTTTCATCCTGGGCGGGATGGAGACGCACCTGCATGACATTCTTTGGGCCGTCCATGACAGAAAAAATCGTGGTAGAAGCGAGGGCGAGGACAATTTCGGGGAGTTCCTGGTTATAGCGGGTGGTCGGGGCTGAGTGATGCATGGTGGTTTGCGCGTTTCTCTCGTACACGTACGCGTGTGGGTGCGAGGCGTTGAGATCTAACTGAACCTGAGTGATGCGTTCGCCTACTGAACCCGAGTGATTGCACTGGCTACGCGTTACTGAACCCGAGCTGTCGATCCCTGGCTGTTAACTAAACCCGATCGAGCGATTCCTTCGCTACTGCTACTAACTGAAGTGGATCGACCTGCTACCTCTTAATGAACAGTGAGTGTTGTTGGGGGTTGGATGAATAGTTCCCGGTGGGGGTTCAATGAACAGGACCCCGTGGGGGTAGAGGTCGTTGTCGCTGGATGAACATGACCCCGATCGAGCCGGTTGGGGGTGGATGAACAGGACCCCGTGGAGGGTTGGTTGAACAGTAGCCGGTGGAGGGCTGGATGAACAGTAGCCCATGGAGGGGTGGTTGAATAGTAGCCGGTGGAGGCTGGATGAACAGGAGCCCATGGATGAAAATAAGCTGGTGGAGGCAGGAGGGAGACGCCTGTCGGTGTCAAAATCGGCAGATCTTGGGTAGGGGGTCCGAAGCTGTATGTCTGAGGATTAATGGTGACTATGGAAAAAGGACATAGTGTTTTACCCAAGTTCGGGCCCTCTTAATGGGGTAAAACCCTACTCCTGCTTGATTATATTCGAGAGTATAGGGGTTACAAGAGTTGATCTACCTCGAGATTGATTGGGCTAACCCTAGATAGCTAGCCTAGCAATGTTGTGATCCTGCCTCCGATCTACCCTCCGGTTTATATAGACACTTGAGGGGCTTAGGGTTTTCACTACAGGAATCTGATACTTTGCCATCTGCCATGGCGGACGGTAAAGGCATGGATGGCGGATGACAAAGACCTTTGCCGTCAGCCGCGGACGGCAAAAGGTGACGGCAAAGTAGGGGACGGCAAAGAGCTGCGTTGCCGTCTGCTTCGGGCAGCTGACGGCAAAGGGGCCTTTGCCATCAGCAGCGGACGGCAAAGAAGACGGACGGCAATAAATGTGCTGTTACTCCGTTAGGTGGTTAACGGCAGGCCTTTGCCGTCTGCTGCGGACGGCAAAGCCTTTGCCGTCAGCTGCTGATGGCAAACTGACGAAATTGGTCAGCCTCCCAGGAAGCATAGTTGCCTTCCACGTGGCCTCTTTGCCGTCTGCTGCTGATGGCAAAGAACCCTTTGCTGTCGGTGGCAGACGGCAAAGAGCCTGCATATTGTCTCTTTTTTTCTGGTTTTTTTAATCCAACAATTTTCACAGCAAATATATATGACATATATAGATATATTTCCATATCACATATCCAGCACATAAGTTTCATATCACATATCACATCAGTTTCATCCATACACATTGTTCATACATAAGCAAGTTCCATCCATACACATTGTTCATACATAAGCAAGTTCCATCCATATACATATTACAATGCAAAGTTTCGTCAAGATAGCAAGTTCTATCATAGCAAGATAGATACAATGCAAAGTTTCATCAAAGGAAAAGCAAGCACTCCATCATAGCAAGCTAGCTTCCATGAAGTGAATGAAATCTGCAAAATGGTAAATAAGAAAGTTAGAAATAGGTGACCAGAACAAGAAGAAGACTAGAACAAGAAGTATATGTCATTTATGAGCTAACTTAGGTGAAATGGATCATATATGAGCTAACAATGTTGAAATGGGTTGTTTATGAGCTAACTTAGTTGAAATGGATCATTTATGAGCTAACTTAGTTGAAATGGGTCGTTTATGAGCTAACTTAGGTGAAATGGATCGTTTATGAGCTAACTTAGGTGAAATGGATCGTTTTTGAGCTAACTTAGGTGAAATGGATCATTTATGAGCTTTTATGAGCTAACTTAGTTGAAATGGGTCGTTTATGACCTAACTTAGGTGAAATGGATCATTTAAGAGCTAATTTAGGTGAAATGGATCGTTTTTAGCTAACTTAGGTGAAATTGATTGTTTAGGAGCAAATCTAGGTGAAATGGGTCATTTTGGAGCTAACCTACGTGAAATGGGTCATTTTGGAGCTAACCTAGGTGAAATGAGTCATTTTGGAGCTAACCTAGGTGAAATGGGTCATTTTAAAGCTAATGTAGGTAAAATGGATCATTTACGAGCTAATCTACTAAAATGGGTCATTTTAGAGCTAACTTGGATAAATTGGATCACTTGTAAGCTAACTAAGGTAAAATGAGTCATATTAGAGCTAACTTAGGTAAAATGGATCGTTTATGAGCTAACTAAGTTAATTATGCAATTTTTGACATAAGTAAGCTTATTAAGTCATTTTGAAGGAAAAGAAGCTAACTCTAGGTCATTATGGTAAGCATATTGGAGGAAATAAAGCTAAGTCTAAGTCTAGAGAAACTTGTCGTGATTAGGGAGGTGTAGGAGCGGGCTGGCTCGTGCCGGTAGCTGGAGAAGGATCGTGCGATGCGTTTCTGGAGTTAAGCTGCACCAAAGATCATTTCCAATGTCTTGTTAGCATTATGACACTGAAATGTTAAGACTAGCAAGTAATGTCCATTCAAATTAAACTCACCGTGCTCCCAGGAGCAATCACTGGCATCGGCGGAGCGGTCTGACCGGACTTCTCGCACACAGACTGCACATTTGTTTTTCACAACAGAGTCATACTAGTTAGTAATGAGACTCAAATGTTAAGACTAGCAAGTAATCTGCAGAAGAAACTTACCATAAGGAGCTCATACATGGCCCTTGCCTGCATGTCATTCCATGCCCTCTCCTCCTCCAACATCTTTGTCGTCCTCTCCTCCAACTCCCGCTGCCTCTCCGCTGCCTCCGCCAGAAGTTTCTCCGTTCTATATCTCTCACTCTGTATAGCAGCCTGCAACACCACTCACATAACCATTTGTAATCATTGATGGAGTCGCACACAATGTAATGGAGAAAGATAGCTGAGTACGTATAACTAACCTTGATGGCGAGTTGGACTGGCCGTTCACGAGGCCTTATCTCAGGAGCGGAGCTTGACTGGCGCGCCTTGATCTCCGGGAGAGTGCTAGGACAATGGATAAGTCCATCTCCCATGGCTATGGAGCCATGGGACCTCCCGCCACCAGATATCATCAACAACTCTGTATCAATGGGACCCTGGCTCGGGTTAAAGTCCTCCCCTTTCCTCGCCTTCCCCTGATCTCTATATTGCACGAGCTTGTCGTGGGCGGAGATGTTGGTGAAGTTGTTTGGATCATCGAGGTCAGACGCAGAGAATGCCTTGACTTTCTTGTAAGAGCCAGTGTGGGCCATGGCATACAGGTCGTACACCTCTGGCACCTTATCCGCCTTATTGTAGCGTGCCTGAAAGAGAGAAACAAAGTAAATTAGTAATTACTGGGCTAAAGCTAGCATGATGAATGAATTGCATGAATCATGAAGCAAACCACATACCCAGTTCCGCCCGTACTGAAATAAGTTGGAGCTGCCTTGGTGGTGTGGCACACCTTCCATTTGGGCACGTTTGTCCTTGGCCTCGTTGTGAGTGGCCCGCCATTCTTTTGAGCACCACCCATCGACCAACACCTCCCAACAATCCATCCGATCCGCACACCATCTCTGAGGGGCCTAAGTTAGCAAATAGAAACTTCAGCGCTACGACTATGAATTACTAAATGAAGGAATTAAGTACAAGGCCTTAAGAATTACCTTCATGTACTGCTCCTTACTCAAGAACTTATCGCGGCACTCCTGCTTGGACTTCTTGATACCACGGTCGGCGTAGTAGTCTCGAACAGACTGCACCCGAGCCTCATGCCGTAAGTTCTGAAGTAGGCGCTTGCACTCCTTGTGGATAACATCTGCCGCCTCCTCCTCATATCCCTCCTCACACCTGTAGAATGTCTGCAATCAAATGAGACAATATTGATTAGTGCAATTAATAACTAGCTAGTTGAAGATTTTTAATTGTGTAAAGGAGAAATTACCAAGAACTTTCTGATCACCATGTCTGCCCTCGTCTTGCACAAGGCACCGTCGATAATCTCACCCGGCGGGGCCGGGGCAGCCAAGTAGTGCTCCCAACTCAATCCAACCTCTGGAAGCCGACCCTCACCAGGCAACGTGACAAACCCCGGATAGTTTTGCCGAATCAGAACTCCAAGGACGGAGTTGGGCCGGCGGACACTTTCATGGTGGTCCCAACCCCTGCAGCATGACAAGGCCAACACATTAGTTATTTGAAGAAACGTGAATGCAGAAGGTACAAAAAGATTAAATGCACTTACCTCTCCCCATCAGGGAAAATCAACCACCTCTGCTCGCGGGTCGCCGACACGGACGGGAGCCGTGTAGCACCATGCTGGTAGACGTTGCCCCCCTCCTCCCCCTCCTCCTCAAAATCAGTCGGCTCCCCGCCATCATCAGCATGGCCACTCGGCTCCCCGCCATCATCAGCATGGCCACTCGGCTCCCCGCCATCCAGACGTGTGCTCCTCCGGGGTCTCATGGGCCGAAGGCCCGTCGACCCGAGGCTCGTGGGCCGAAGACCCGTGGACCAGAGGCTCGTGGACCAGAGTCCGTGTAGCCTCCTCGTCAGACGAGTCCACCCTAGTAGTCACGTGCTCGGGTGAAACAACTGGGGGCGGCGGCGAGGAAGGCGCCGTAAGAGTCACCCTACCTCCTCTCCCGTGACCACGTGCTCCACCTCGGCCCTTCTTCTTACCTCGTCCCCTGCTGGGCACCGCGGTCGACGAAGAAGGGCCCGGCGGTGTCGCCATACTGTCCAGCAACGCTCGGCGGAGAGGTGCGTGTGGAATGGAAGACCTCACACTACGCGCCGATGAAGAAGGGGCCTCGGCGCGCTCCCGACCAGCGCCCACCATCTTTCAACACCTGCCATGACAAAGAATAAACGAAATTAGTACAACATGAAAAAAAGTACCGACATGAATAATAATATGTATATCACTTAAGTGTATCATCATCAAGTACAACATAAACAACTGCACATTTAAAACTACCCGATCAACACAATTATATATGATGTTTTTCATAACAAAATCGAAAAATATATGACCTAACTAATAATTCACAAATATATGACCCCGTCGGCCTTTGGAAGGCCAAAGAACACCTTTTCGGGAGGTGTCGGGGGTCGGGGTGTCGTGTCGGTGTCGGGGTGCCGTGTCGGGGTCGGGGTCGGGTTCTCGGGGTCGGGGTGTCGGGTCGGGGTGCCGGGTCGGGGTCGGGGTGCCGTGTCGGGGTCGGGGTCGGGGTGTCGGGTCAGGCTCGGGGTCGGGGTGTCGGGTCAGGCTCGGGGTCGGGGTGTCGGTGTCGATGTCGGGGTCGGGGTCGGGGTCTCGAGGTCGGTGTGTCGGGTCGGGGTCGGGGTGCCGTGTCGGTGTCAGGGTCGGGGTGTCGGGTCAGGCTCGGGGTCGGGGTGTCGGTGTCGGGGTCGGGGTCGGGGTGTCGGGGTCGGGGTGTCGTGTCGGGGTGCCGGGTCGGGGTCGGGGTGCTGTGTCGGGTCGGGTTTCCCCCCCTCTTTTTTCCTTTTCTTCTTCTTCCTCTTCTTCCTTTTCTTCCTTTTTTCCTTCTTCTTCTTCTTCTTCTTCCTCCTTTCCTTTTTCCTCTTCTTCTTCTCCTCCTCTCCTCTTTTTTCTTCTTCTTCTTCCTCTTCTTCTTTTTTCTTCTCCTCCTCCTCTTCTTCTTCTTCCTTTCCTTTTTCCTCCTCTTCTTCTCCTCCTCTCCTCTTTTTTTCTTCTTCTTCATCTTCTTCTTTTTTCTTCTCCTCCTCCTCTTCTTCTTCTTCCTTTCCTTTTTCCTCTTCTTCTTCTCCTCCTTTCCTGTTTTTTTCTTCTTCTTCTTTTTCTTTCCTAAAACTGAACTAGACCTAAAACTAAAACTAAATCTAAACTAAACATAAACCTAAAACTAAAAAAAGAAAAAAAAGGAAAAAACTAAATCTAAACCTAAAACTAAACTAAAACTAAGCCTAAACCTAAAACTAAACCTAAAACTAAACCTAAACCTAAAACTAAATCTAAATCTAAACTAAACATAAACCTAAACTAAAAAATAGAAAAAAAGGAAAAACAGAGGAGGTAGAGCTCACCTGGCCTGGTGGAGGAGGTGGCCCGTGGAGGAGGGGGGCGGGGCGGCCTGGGGCGGCGGCGCCGGGCCCGGAGCAGTGGAGCGCGGGGGGGGGGGGGGGGGGGGGGAGGGGGGCGCCAGGGGGCCGGGGCGCGGCGGCGCCGAGACGGCAGGGCGGCGGGGGCGATGGGGCGGGGGGCCGGTGGGGCGACGGCACCGGGCGGCAGTGGCGACGAGGCGGGGGGCCGGTGGAGGAGGGGGCGGGGCGGCCTGGGGCGATGGCGCTGGGCCCGGGGTGGTGGGGCGCGGGGGGGCTGGGGCGCCGGGGGGCCGGGGCGCGGTGGCACCGAGACGGCAGGGCGGCGGGGGCGACGGGGCGGGGGGGGGGGCGGTGGGGCGACGGGTGGGGGCCGGTGGGGCGGCGGGGCGACCGGGCGGCGGCGAGTGCTGGGGGCGGCGGCGCGCGTGTGGGAGCAGGAGGGAAACAGAGAGAGAGGGCGGGGTGGGGAGCGCCGTTAGATATGTTGAATGTTTGCCGTCCGCCCTCTTTGCCGTCCGCTTTTTTGCTCTTTGCCGTCTGCTAGCAGACGGCAAAGAGGGGGGATGTTAAGTATTTTTTAAACAACTCATCAGTGGGGCCCCCCTCCCTCTTTGTCGTCAGCTAGCGGACGGCAAAGAACAGGCTGATGGCAAAGGCTTTCTTTGCCATCAGCCAGTTCTTTGTCGTCTGCTTTCGGGTAGCTGATGGCAAAGAGCTTCTTTGTCATCTGCTAGCTGACAGCAAAGAGCTGGCAGATGGCAAAGTAGCTGATTCCAGTAGTGTGTACAAAGTTGGTTTTACAGAAAGGAATAAGATATTCAGACACCTATACTTGCCATCCACGCATACGGGAGTCCCCACCAGACATGAGAGGTGATCTTATGTCTTGTATCTTGACGGCCCATTAGTCCGACCCACATTAATAGACCAGACGCCCGAGGACCCCCTAGTCCAGGACTCCCACAGTAGCCCCTGAACCAGTCTTCAATGATGATATATTCGGCGTTCAGGTTGTCTTCGACATTGCAAGGCGGGTTCCTTGAAGAATACACATTGGCTCTCCTCTGTAAAAGAATGTTATCCGGTTTTTTATATTAAACACAACCCTTAGCTGCGAAGGCAGGATATATAAAAAATAGGAATAGTGTCTTTTACTGACAACTTTTTTTGGCAAAGCGTGAGACTTGACCCTTCGGCATTTTGAACCGTTTTCACACCCCGCATTCCATGTTTTGAGGCCACGCCTTGTTGGCACGTCCTGTCAAAGCAGAGATCGTGCCCACTTAATACGGGATTGCATATCAATGATATTTGGGTAATCCAACCGACTGCAACGCATACCCACATCGGGAACATGCGAGGTTTTAAGGCTAGTGAGGCGGGATCTTGGTATTCACGGCCTATATAAGCAGATAAAGATCCATATTTTCTACCCCACACCTTCTTCCTTCCTCAGCCTTCCCATCTTCGAGCTCTAGCGCCCAAGCTTCAATCCTCCCGACTACCACCAGCCTCTCCAGCCATGTCCAGATCTAGCTCTCAAGGCAAGGGGTGGCCTCCTCCATGCAGGAGAAGGACATCAAGGAGCTCCGGGAGGCGGGGTACCTCAGTACGAACATTGCATACATGAACCCTGCCAAGAGGCAGGTCATTCCCACTCCGGAGCCCGACAAAAGGGTGGTTTTTATCCCCCACTTCCTTCACGGACTAGGGTTTCCACTTCACCCTTTTGTCCGTGGCCTCATGTTATATTATGGGCTAGACTTCCATGATCTAGCCCCAAACTCCTTCCTCCACATCTCGGTGTTTATCATCGTGTGCGAGGCGCTCCTCCGCATTCCCCCCCCCCACTTTGGCTTTTGGCTCAAAGTCTTCAACATGAAGCCAAAGGTGGTGGATGGGCAGCACGGAGACTACGACGGTGCTATGGTTAGCAAACTCCCCAATGTCACCTGGCCCAAAGGGGACTTCGTGGAAACTATCAAGATATGGCAACAGGAATGGTTCTACATCACCGAACCTCATGGCGCGAGCTGGGCAGCCACTCCTGAGTTCAGATCCGGACCCTTGATGTGGCTCGCGTTGTGGATCAACAAGGTCTGGAATGGGGGTTGACCGACGAGGTGTTGATGCTGCAAAAGCGCATCAAAACATTATAGAAAAGAACACTAGCCTCATCGATGTGGTCCATGTGATGCTATTCCGCCGGACCCTTCCCTGCCAGCGCCGGCATCTCCGTATGTGGGAGTTCAACCCGGAAGGGCCACTGACCCTGCAGCAATTCTTCGGCATGATGCACGAAGATATCCGAGGCTGCTTTTCAAGGCCCAAAAGTCGTGGTCGGAGACGACTGACGACATTGGCCTCGACTGTGCTCCCCCAGCCTCCTCGGTAAGTTTTTTAGGTTCCGAACATAACTTAGTTTAGGAATTGAAGGGGTATACTGAGACTTCCATCCTTTAATCAGGGTTGGATGAAGAAGGCCGAGTGGATCAAGTGTCTGGCTCTGCTACCCGAAAACCCAGTTGATCCTTTGCTAACGAGGATGCTGGTCCTGGCGCCATACCAGGCACTGAAGGAGAAGGCCAAGAAGAAGGGCAAGGAGGCCAAAAGCGGCCCTATTGTAAAGGTACTCCGGACGCTGTGTCTAAGGATTCCGAAGCCCTCTCCTCCCATGAGGGAGATGAAGACGAAAAGGAGGAGGAGGAAGAGAGCAATTCTCCCCTTAAGGGGAGGAGGAAGAAAAGAGCGGCCTCCGTAGACCTAGAGGCGGAGGCGTTCAAGAGGGGGAAGATGTCCTTCTCGGATGACTCGGATTCGGATGCTGAAGCCATCCCCAAGCGGCACCCCAGGTTGTCGGTGCGAGGACGACACCTATGGGATCACGAGAATCCCTACTACGGTTGCGAGGCGCGGGGTTGTGAGAAGGGCGGATCAAACAGGTAGCACACGGATTCTTTATCCAGGTTCGGGCCGCGAGGATGCGTAAAACCCTACTCCTGCTTTGGTGATTTGTTTATCTATGTTCCTGAGCTAGCAATGGGGCGTGAAGAGCTCCAAAAAGCCGAATCCCCCTCCTGGTCGCCCTGGGCCTCCTTTTATAGGGAAAGGGGCCGCCACAGTGGCACACAGGAGGTGGAAAGGGCACAGTGATACGATTTTATCCCTCGCATTACGTGACAAGGCGCATTTAATGCATCGTGCTTAGGTGTCCCTACTTTATCAGGGGCGGGAGAGAGCCCAGTCTTGTCCACCGCCAATCGCGTCGATACGCGCCCTGGCCAGCGGTGCCTGTGGTGCCATGTAGGCAGGCAGGTAGCTGAGGTGGCGCAGCGGTGGCCTCCACGAAGATCTGCATGCCGCGACGCAGGTGCTTGCCCAACTGGTTGGGTCAGCAGCCGCATGCGAACGGGGGTGGAGGTTTGAAATTGGCGTGGGCTTGATGGTGGCCCTATGGGTGCCTTTAGTGAGGGCCTCGCCGTAGCCCCGGTAAGAGTCTTGCCGGGGCCCCGGCAAGGGTCTTGCCGTGGCGCCTGCTATCATCCCCGGCAAGGCTCCTGCCGGGGGTCTTGTGGTCCTCTTTGGCTGGGATCCCGCCAGGGGTCGTCATCTTCTATAGTGTGAATTTGATCTTGAATGTCTTCACAAAGATCTGCACGCCACCACGGGGATGTCTCCTGAATCCTTGCCCCATGGGGGTAGTGGACTCAAGGGTGATTCGCTCCATAGGTGTGGGCCGAGCTGCCACGGCAAGGGCCTTGCCGGGTTTGCTAAAGTCGCCCCCCGGCTAGGATCTTGCCGGGGGGGTCCGCTTCGTCCCCTTTGCTCTTTGAGGTCTTGGTCTTACCTTGGCTTATCTTCCTTGCTTTGCTTGGTGTGGTGGCGTCCGTGGCTCGAACTGCCCGTGCATATTTATAGGGGTACGACAAGTGTACCCCCTCTTTTTGTACACCAATAGGAGCCCCTGGGCCTGGTCCACACATGAGCGTAATCGCGTCGTTGGGCTAGGCCCAGAAAAACGATGCGCGGGCAGGTGGGGTAGTTTTTACCGCGGTAATGTTCCTTCGTGCGCCGCGCTTCCCACGCCTCCCGTGCTTGGCTCAGCGTGGGGAGGCGTGTGTGACGTGGGCGGCATGCGTCGGGCTGAGCTCTGCGCGCATGCGTCACGTCGCAGTAAAAGGGGGCGGTTCGCACCTTCCTCGTAAACGGAGGGAGGCGCGGAGGCTCGGCCCATTTACTGAACGGGGCCGGGGCATGGTCTTCAAGGCGCCCATCCCCTCACGATCACGGGGTGGGGAGAGGTCACCTCACCCGTCGCGTCGGTCCTGCATGCCCGCCACATGGTTCTCACGCGCTCAGGGTGGCGAACGGTGGAGGCGGGGAACCGGGCCGTCGCAGGCCGGGGCAGTGAGTTGGTCCTAGTTCCCTGCGCCTTCAGTGTCTCGATTGGCTGAGTGGGGCGGTTGAGCCCCCACCCTGGCTCCTTATAAGGAACCGGGGGGGGGGGGATGGAGTCCCGCACTCTTCCGTCTTCTTTTTTCTTCAGCTTCTGACCTTCCGCTCCCCCCCATCCGTCATGGAGAGAGGTGATCCTGGCTCTTCAATGGTGGTGGCGTGGGTCACTGCTCGACAACGCGCCCTCCCTTCCCCTTTACCCGCGGTGGCAGAGCCAGTCGCGAGGGGAAGGGGGAGGGGGCGAGGCCGCGGACGAGGCCGCGGACGAGGTCGAGGCACTCAGGGAAGAGGAGAACGGGGCAGCGCGCCGGTCCTGCCTCCGCCAGTAGCTCCTCCCCCCATGGAGGGCCATGTTGGAGATGAACCTTGCGAGTTCTTCGTCAGGCTGCGCCGGTCGCCTCGCCGTCGTCTTCGTCTCCCGACCCCATTCGCGAGCAAGATGGAGCTGGATCCGCCAGAGTCCTTACAGTTGCACATGAGGGGCTGCTGGATCAGCGGTACGCGAGCTCACGTCGACTTCCCAGCCCCTCATGTGATGTATCTTGGCCGAGGGTGGAAGACGTTCGCTCATATCCATCGCTTGACGGCGGGGCTTACCCTCCATTTCAAGCTGATGGAGGGCGGCCTCCTTTCCATCAAGGTCTTTGGGTGCTTCGGGACTCGGGCAAGGTGCTGCGTGGAGAGCTCTTCTGATAGCGAAGACTCCACCTCAGGCGGGTGTGATGAGGAGGACAGCGGCAGCGACGACGAGGGTAGCGGGCGGCAGGATGATGGGTCCGACTAGTTGTCGGGCGTCGCTCCGTGCGGCACCGGCGATCCCATCATCCGTGTCGCGGGCTTCCTAAACTTCTCGGGGTCGTCTCCTTGGGCGGCTGGCGTTGGGAGGCTGCCGAAGAGGAAGAGGGCGGGCGGCAAAGCCGTCAAATCGGAGTGCACGGGCACCGACGCCTTCGACGCGTGCTGACGTCCTGCCGCCTCGTCTTCGAGCTCTGCTTCCGGCGCTATCATCACCATCCAGCCTTCGGACAGTCACCGAGATGTTCTCTTGGTGCCTCCTGCCACCCGTAGTTCGCCTAGGCGCTCCCTTTTTCCTTTTTCGTCTGTTTGACCTACCTCCTGAGGAGAGGAACAAGAAAGGGATTACGGGCACCTTATCTCTCTTTAGTTTCTAAGCCTTTAGGCTTCAGTTGAATTTAAAACTTGTATCCTATCATTCATGTTTTTCATTCCCTATGGGCCGTACCTGAGTGGAATGTTTTTAATGAAAAGGGGATGCTTGCCGGGTCATTTGCTTGTGGGTAGAACCCACGATGAGGAATAAATCCTTGATATCCTTAAGATAAACATTCCCTTGCCCGGCAACAGGCCCTGCCGTCTTCCCACTTTGCTCGACCTTTCTGACGCTTTCGGCGGAGGCAGGGATGAGGTGGGTTCAGGCTCCTCATTTCATTCTTTTGCTGCCGCAACTACGACCAAACCTGGCCCTAGGAACGAGCCCTGGGGCCTAGAGTTTTTTTGGGGGAGCACGGTAGCTTTGGGAAAAAAATGAGGTTTCACATCCCTCAATCCATAGGGGAATGCATGATAAGGGATGAACAACTTATCTGAAGCTGTAGCCCCCGGCAACTCTGGTTTGCCGTGAGCGAATCTCTGTACTCGCAGCCCCCGGCAACACTGGCTTGCCGGGGTTTAGATGCTAGTCTGTTCCCCTTTTCTTTCTCGTCCCCAAATGATCCGACAAGGATATCTGTGAGTCCTGCAAACCAAAGAAGACAAAAGATCGGCAAAGAGACGCACACTCAACCTCTAAGCTAGGGGTTAGTCACCGCTAAGCACTATCAACCCTAACTTGACCTAGCATGCATGCTATAACTTAGGGCGCCAGTGCTTCATTTATTTATGCTCAGGGTCTGCGCCTGGCTTTGTACAAAGGGTTACATGCATCATCGGCAGTGCTTGTACAAAAGGTGGCTTGCCGGGGGGCCCGGCAAGCCGCGCCTCACGGGTAAAACTTGTGAAGATGCTCAATGTTCCAGGAGTTACTCACCAGAACAGCATCTTCGGTCTCCAGGCGGACTGCGCCGGGCCTAGTGACTCGTATTACCCGATAAGGGCCTTCCCACTTTGGCGTCAACTTGTTGGAATTCTTGGCTGATTGAACGCGCCGAAGGACAAGGTCGCCTTCCTCAGGGCTTCAGGCATGAACCTTGCGGCTATGGTAGTGGCGCAAGGCTTGCTGGTAGCGTGCTGCTCTTACAGCCACCCGAGGACGATCTTCCTCAAGGAGAACCGCGTCATCTTGCCGCAGTTGCTCTTGCTCAAGCTCGTCATAAGCGAGCACTCGAGGTGACCCGTATATGAGTTCAGTGGGGAGAACTGCTTCTGCCCCGTATACCAGGGCAAAAGGTGTCTGGCCGGTGGCTCGATTTGGCGTCGTCCTGATTGACCAAAGAACCGTCGGCAACTCATCAATCCAGTGCCTTCCACTCTTATGCAGCCTGTCAAAGGTCTTGGTCCTCAAGCCTCGCAGTACTTCAGCATTTGCCCTCTCAGCTTGACCATTGCTTCGTGGGTGAGCAACGGAAGCAAAACAGACTCTGCTGCCGAGGTCTTGGATATATTGCATGAAGGAGCGGCTTACGAACTGGGTACTGTTGTCGGTGATAAACCTGTTAGGTACGCCAAAACTGCACACTAGTCCCTTGAAGAACTTGACGGCTGACTGGGCTGTGACCTTCCTTACTGCCTCCACCTCTGGCCACTTTGTGAACTTGTCGATTGCAACGTACAAGTACTCAAAGCCCCCGACTGCGCGGGGGAAGGGGCCCAGTATGTCGAGCCCCCAGACCGAGAAGGGCCAGGAGAGAGGAATGGTTTGAAGGGCTTGGGCTGGCTGATGGAGCTTCTTCGAATGGAACTGACACGCTTCGCACCTGGTGACTAGTGTCGTTGCATCCTGGAGGGTGGTGGGCCAGAAGAAGCCTTGCCGGCAAGGGCCCTTGACCCAATGTGGGATCCACAGATGCCTCCGTGTATCTCCGCCAACAACTCCAGTCCTTCCTCTCGAGGGATACACTTCAATTTCACACCGTTCGGCCTCTTTCTGTACAGGACGTCATCGACGAACTGGTACATGGTAGAGCGACGGGCTACTTTCTTCGCTTCTTCCTGCTCCTCAGGAAGTTCCCCTGTTTGGAGGAATCAGATGGTATGCTGTGCCCATGCTGGAGCCTGGGGCTCGACGGCGAGGGCTAAATGCATTTCCTCCGCTATAGGAACGGCTGTCTCGACGGCGAGAGCTTGACGCTCCGCCGGAGCCAGTCGTCCCGTGGCGGGCTCAGTATCCTCGGCAACATCCTTGCCGGCAGCTCCGGGGAGCTCGGCGGGGAAGTACTTGCTGGGCCCTGATTTCCTCCTCTTATTCTGCTCTATTGATGGATCAACGGATGGCTGAGTTAGCTGAAGCACAAAGGTACCTGGTTCCACAGGTAGCTTGAGGGCAGCGCGTTTGGACAGGTAATCGGCGATATCGTTCTCCGCTCGGGGAACGTGTTCAGCCTGTATACCGTCGAAATGCTCTTCCAGCTTTCTCACTTCATCGACGTAGGCCTTCATCAACGGGCTCTGGTAATCCTTGTTGACTTGCTTGACGACGAGCTGCGAGTCCCCCCTGACGATGAGTTTCTTGATTTTGAGGTCCGCCGTGATTCTAAGACCAGCAAGCAGCCCTTCGTACTCTGCCGTATTGTTGGTTGACACCTCCCTGGGGAAGTGCATCTGGACCACGTACTTGAGGTGCTCTCCAGTGGGTGAGACAAGCAGTACGCCAGCCCCGGCGCCTTGTAAGGAGAAAGCTCCATCAAAGTACATGATCCGATCACAACTTGCCCCTTTGCTGGGGAGAGCAGTCTCTTGAACTTCTTCGTCAGGCGTTGCGGTCCATTCTGCAATGAACTCCGCTAGGACTCGACTCTGAATTGTCGAGGTACTTTCGAACTTGAGACCAAAGCTGGACAGTTCCAGTGCCCATTCCACAATCCTTCCCGTCGCATCCGGATTGTGCAATATCCGCTGCAGAGGGAAGCGAGTGACGATAGTGATTTCGTGTGCCTGGAAGTAGTGGCGCAGTTTCCTCGAGGCCATAAGAAGGTCGAAGAGCAATTTCTGCACGCTGGAGTACCTCGATCTAGCCCCATGTAGGAGGGAACTAACAAAGTGGACCGGGTGCTGCACCATTTTCTTCTTCGGCGGCACATCAACTGGCTGCGTCATCTCTGCATTGGTGGTGTCGGGCTCTACCGCTGCCATATCCTCGTCGTTGACCTCTCTCTGTGCCACCAGCGCGGCGCTGACCACCTAGTCTGTTGCCGCCAGGTATAGCAG
This sequence comes from Triticum aestivum, assembly GCF_018294505.1. Lineage (NCBI taxonomy): Eukaryota > Viridiplantae > Streptophyta > Magnoliopsida > Poales > Poaceae > Triticum > Triticum aestivum. The sequence goes on from NC_057795.1 coordinate 507,556,287, forward strand.
CAACGACTCCTATGGCCTGGGCGCGACTAGTATTGGCGTGGAGGAGAGGTACTTCTTCAAATCTTGCAATGCCGCCTCGGCTTCTGGCGTCCACTCCATCGGGCCCGCCTTTTTCAGGATCTTGAAGAAGGAAAGGGCGCGCTCGGCAGACTTGGAAATGAACCTGCCCATGGCGGCGACGCAACCAGCAAGCTGACGCACATCCTTGATTCGCTTGGGTGCTTCAATCTGCTCTATAGCTTTGATTTTGTCCGGGTTGGCCTCGATCCCACGTTGTGACACCAAGAACCCGAGAAGCTTGCCGGACGGGACGCCAAAGACGCACTTCTCAGGGTTCAGCTTGAGATTGATCTTGCGCAGGTTTGCAAATGTTTCTTGCAAATCTGGTATGAGGGTTGCCCTGTCCTTGGTTTTGACCACTATGTCATCCATATAAGCCTCCATATTTCTATGGAGCTGGGGTTCTAAACCAATTTGGACCGCCCTTGCAAACGTGGAGCCAGCACTCTTCAACCCGAAAAGCATCCGCATGAAACAATACATACCACATGGAGTGATGAATGCTGTTTTCTCTTCGTCTTCTCTTGTCATGAAGATCTGGTGGTAGCCGGAGTAGGCGTCGAGGAATGATAGCAGATCAAGTCAACAATCTGGTCGATGCGCAGCAATGGGAAGGGGTCCTTAGGGCAAGCATTATTGATATCTGTGTAATCAATACACAGTCTCCACTTCCCATTCGCCTTGCGCACCACGACCGGATTGGCCAACCACATTGGATGGAGCACTCCCCTTACCAAACCCGCTGCTTCCAGTTTCCAGATCTCTTCAGTAATGAACTCTTGTCGTTCCAAAGCTTGCTTTCTGACCTTCTGCTTGATGGGCCGTGCATGAGGACAGACAGCAAGGTGGTGCTCAATCACCTCCCTGGGAACACCGGGATGTCGGAAGCTTTCCATGCAAACACATCGACATTCGCCCGCAGGAAGGTGACGAGCGCGTCTTCCTATTTGCCATCAAGGGCGGAGCTTATGGTAAAAGCTCCTCCCGGGTCGTCCTCATGGACGGAGACCTTCTTGATTCCTAGTGATACGGCCCTGGGCTTCTTGTTCCCGTCGGTAGAGTTCTCTGGCACGTCCTCGATGGCAGCGCTACACTCCGAAGAGGTGCGCTTGCCGGAGTGAGTGTCCGAGCTCTCACCGGTCTTCTTCTTCTTCCCCCCGGGGTCCCGGCGGCAGGACCAGGTGCCCTAGCTGCGGCAGCTGCTGCAACTGCCTACTTGTATAGTTGGTTAGCGCAAACCAACGCATCTTTCTTGTCGGAGGGGATGGTGATGATCGTCATAGGTCCAGGCATCTTCAGGGTGTTGTAGGCGTAGTGTGACGCCGCCATGAACTTGGCCAGCGCTGGGCGGCCGAGGATCCCGTTGTAGGGCAAGGGGATCCTGGCAACATCGAACATGATCCTCTCTGTCCTAAAGTTCAGGTTGCTTCCAAAAGTCACAGGCAGTGTGACCTTTCCCTTGGGTTGGCTTCTTCCCGGGTTGATCCCCTGAAACGTGCTCGTCTCTTCGAGGTCTCCATCAGGAATCTGCAGTTTCTCGATCACGGCAGGCGAGATCAAGTTCAGATTGGCCCCGCCATCGACTAGCATCTTCGTCACCTTGAGGTTACGTATCATTGGTGAAACCAACAATGGTAAGCACCCGACCGCAGTAGTGCGATCAGGGTGGTCCTCAGTGTCGAAAATGATAGGAGTGCTGGACCACTTCAGCGGCCTTTGGGCATCAAACGACGGCTCCGTTGCTGTAATCTCTTGCGCCCACCGTTTAAACCGGCAGTGAGAAGTATGCAGCGAGGCGCCGCCGTCGATGCGCATGGCCTCTATAGCTGTCTGAAACTCTTGGTCGCCGGATTCGTCGTCCTCTTGGTGATCGTCATCTTCTGGCTTTCTGTCACGGCCCCGGGTGGGCCTCTCCTGTTGCTTATCCTTGCCGCGACGGCCCGCCTGGCCGTCACGCTTCTTGCCGGGCCCCTCAGCACCATCTGGGCCCTTCTCCTTGTCCCGCCTCTCATACTCAGCCCTCTGCTTTTTAGCGAGGAGCTCGACCTGTCGGCAGTCCTGGAGAGCATGGCCCTTGGTGCGATGGATCTTGCAGTATCGCTTGTCGGAGTTTCCCGGCTTCTCGGCAGCCGCCAAGGCCTGGCATGCGACGCACCCGGCAACCTCCTTGCCGGGGTCATCTGCCTTGGTTTTCTTGGTGGAGCCGGCGTTTTTGGATCCCTCGACGGCAAGCACGGCTTTTCCTTTGCGCTTCCTGTTGCGGTGCCGGCCTTTCTTTGCCGGGGCAGTAGTATCCTCGTTTGAAGAGTCGGTTTCCACGCCGGCATCTTCACCGGGGTACTTCCTTCCTTCTTCAGCTCGGGCAGATTTGTCGGCAAGAACATAGAGTTCTGCCACATCCCTCACCTTGTTCATTGCCAGCTCTTCGTGCATCTTGCGATTACGCACATTCTGGTGGAACGCGCTGATGATAGCGGCAGGGTGAACATCAGGGATATTGTACTGTACCCGACTGAACCTCTGAAAATACTTACGGAGACTCTCGCCTCCTTTCTGGGGAATGACGTGCAGGTCGCTTGCCTGGCCATGGGCTTGGTGGCCTCTAGTAAAGGCGCCCACGAACTCATGGCACAAATTCGACCAGGAGGAAATAGAGTCTACCGGCAAGTGCATCAACCATGACATGGCATTGGGTTTAAGAGCCAACAGAAAGTAATTCGCAAGCACCTCATCGTCACGGGCTCTAGCAGCTTGCATCGCGATGGTGTAAATGCTGAGGAACTCGGACGGATGGGTCTTGCCACTGTACTTCTCGCCCACGTCAGGTTTGAAGGTGCGGTGAGTGGGCCACTGGAACTGCCGCAACTCACGGGTAAAAGCCGGACAGCCTACCTCGTAAGGCAGGCCTCCAGGGCTCCCCGGTGCTGGGTGGCTCACAGCAGGCCTCGCTCGCCTGTCTGATTGGTGGCGCGCCCCGCGCCGGCGCTCGATAGTGGTTCGAGCATCTTCATGTTCTCGTTCCCGAAGAACTTGGCGCTGGTCGTAGTGGGCCCGTGGGTCGGACGATGCTACGGAGATCTCGTCGCCTGTGACGTCGCAACGGGCTGGCGTCTGAGGTACCTGGCGAGGAGGAGGCGAGTGCACCATGTTCGCGGCGCTGCCGACCCTTCTGCCACTGGTGCGTGGGACTCCGTCGGAGCGTCGACCCGGGGGCACCACCGGACTCGGTTCGTCTTTGTTGGCCATCGCCACAAGACTTCGGATAGTGGCTCTCCATTCGTCGAGTTTCCCCGTGATGGGAGGGAAATCAAGGAGCAACTGTGCGCGTGCCAGGGCTTCTGCCGGTGTTGGTGGCAGCGAAACCTGCATGGATCGTGACGCGCTTCGACTTTTGACTACGTCAAAAGGAGTTCTATCACGACCCCGCGGTCGCATGCCATCTTCACCAGTGCCTCGGCGGGCGGGCAGGTCTTCTAAATCCCGGGAGCGGTGCTCAGGGCTCTTCCCACGGCGATGCCCGGGGTCCTCGGCGTGATCACGCCGTTCATCGCGCGCCGCTTGAGAAGAGCGCTCTGTCGGTGTCAACGTGGGAGTCTTGGAAGCCCTTGCGTCGCCTTCGGGCGGGGTGGCGGTGATCCTGGAAGGCCCCGCGCCACCCGCGGAGGGCCTGGCTCCGTCTTTGGATTTGGCAGCGTGCTGCCCGTTACCAGGCGCACGAACATTGCCGCCTCCCAAACTTCGGCTGCTGGGACGGTGTTGGTGTTCACGAACGGCGCCCCGGGTCCTTTCTGCGACCAGTCCGCTGCTCGCCCGTGTCAGGACGGAATGCCTAGCTCCCGCCGGCCCAACCGCCACCGTCATCTTCTTCTTGGGCGCCCTGACGATGAAGAAGCGTCGAACTAACTGCTAGAGCCGATTCTCACAACTAAGCAGCCCCCTACCTGGCGCGCCAAAGATGTCGGTGCGAGGACGACACCTATGGGATCACGAGAATCCCTACTACGGTTGCGAGGCGCGGGGTTGTGAGAAGGGCGGATCAAATAGGTAGCACACGGATTCTTTATCCAGGTTCGGGCCGCGAGGATGCGTAAAACCCTACTCCTGCTTTGGTGATTTGTTTATCTGTGTTCCTGAGCTAGCAATGGGGCATGAAGAGCTCCAAAAAGCCGAATCCCCCTCCTGGTCGCCCTGGGCCTCCTTTTATAGGGAAAGGGGCCGCCACAGTGGCACATAGGAGGTGGAAAGGGCACAGTGATACGAGTTTATCCCTCGCATTACGTGACAAGGAGCATTTAATGCGTCGTGCTTAGGTGTCCCTGCTTTATCGGGGGCGGGACAGAGCCCAGTCTTGTCCGTCACCAATCGCGTCGACGCACGCCCTGGCCAGTGGTGCTTGTGGTGCCATGTAGGCAGGCAGGTATCTGAGGTGGCGCAGCGGTGGGCCTCCACGAAGATCTGCTTGCCGCCACGCAGGTGCTTGCCCAACTGGTTGGGTCAGCAGCCGCATGCGAACGGCGGTGGAGGTTTGGAATTGGCGTGGGCCTGACGGTGGCCCTACGGGTGCCTTTAGTAAGGGCCTTGTCGTAGCCCCGGCAACAGTCTTGCCGGGGCCCCGGCAAGGGTCTTGCCGTGGCGCCTGCTATCATCCCCGCAAGGCTCCTGCCGGGGGTCTTGTGGTCCTCTTTGGCTGGGATCCCGCCAGGGGTCGTCATCTTCTATAGTGTGAATTTGATCTTGAATGTCTTCACAAAGATCTGCACGCCACCACGGGGATGTCTCCCGAATCCTTGCCCCATGGGGGCAGTGGACTCAAGGGTGATTCGCTCCGTAGGTGTGGGCCGAGCTGCCACGGCAAGGGCCTTGCCGGGTTTGCTAAAGCTGCCCCCCGACAAGGATCTTGCCGGGGGGGGGGGTCCGCTTCGTCCCCTTTGCTCTTTGTGGTCTTGGTCTTACCTTGGCTTACCTCCCTTGCTTTGCTTGGTGTGGTGGCGTCCGTGGCTCGAACTGCCCGTGCACAGTTATAGGGGTACGAAAAGTGTACCCCCTCTTTTTGTACACCGACACAGGTCGAAGCCCCTGGCCGATTTGTAAGTATCCAAGGATGCCTTACATATATCGGTATTCATGATTGTAGTTTTTAATACATTATATTGTGTTTTTCAGTCCGGCCCGCGATCTCCCCCAACTATCATCATCTCCGAGGAACTCGCTGGAGCCAGGGATGGTGGAGAGTGAGATGCCTCTGCAGGCCTCTTCGCCAACCGCTACGGACGATACCAAAGTTTTGTCCCGAAGAGCCTCTCCACGCCATGGAGAGCTGCGGGAGGCTGCCAAGATGGCGCCAGAGGGTAGAACCTCAGCTGCCGAGAACATGGGAGAACCTGCCCCCATGGAGACTTACGACGGGGGCCATGACCAGTCCGGCCCCCAACCGAACACCATTCCGGAGACCCACACGGCTCCGGAATCAAGCGAGCAACTGTCACGCCCAATATGAGGCCCTATCCAAAAGGAACTCGAAGGTCCCACCGAGGATAGACCCGCATATTGAAACGCTTTTGCAAGGTGGATATCATTACATCAACATTACATAATAGATGGGGATACATACAAAAGGCATACAATGCCACATGAATACAACATCACAATACATCAGAGCATCATCCGACTACGGATGGAGCAAAAACAGAAACTCTAATGACATCCACCCTGCTAGCCCAGGCTGCCGACCTGGAACCTATCCCTGATCGAAGAAGCAGAAGAAAAACTCAAGCAAGCAAGCATCACTCTTGCGTCATGATCATCGCACAACCTGTACCTGCAACTGTTGTTGTAGTAATCTGTGAGCCACGAGGACTTAGCAATCGCATTACCATGGGTATCAAGACTAGCAAAGCTTAAATGGAAAGGAAGGGGTAAAGTGGTGAGGCTGCAGTAGCGAGTAAGCATATATGGTGGCTAACATACGCAAATAAGAGCGAGAAGAGAGCAAAAGGAACAGTCGTCAACTAGCAATGATGAAGAAGTGATCCTGAACTCCTACTTACGTCAAAACATAACCCAGAGACCCTGTTCATTTCCCGGACTCCGCCGAGAAGATACCATCACGGCTACACACGCGGTTGATGCGTTTTAATTCGGATCTGGTGTCAAGTTATCTACAACCGGACATTATCAAATTCCCATCTGCCTATAACCGCAGGCACGGCTTTCGAAAGATTATACCCTGCAGGGGTGTCCCAAATTAGCCCATGACAAGCTCTCGTGATCAACGAAGGAATAGACCTTCTCCCAGGAAGACCCGATCAGACTCGGAATCCCGGTTTACAAGACATTTCGACAATGGTAAAACAAGACCAGCAAAGCCGCCCGATGCGCCGACAAATCCCGATAGGAGCTGCACATCTCTCGTTCTCAGGGCAACACCGGATGAGACTAGCTACAAGTAAAACCAACCCTCAAGTTGCCCCGAGGTGGCCCCGCAGGCAGCTCAGTTCGGACCAACACTTAGACAAGCACTGGCCCGGGGGGGCTAAAATAAAGATGACCCTCGGGTTGGCCGACCCAAGGGAAAGGGTAGGTGGTGGTGAGGCAAATGGTAAAACCAAGGTTGGGCCTTGCTGGAGGAGTTTTATTCAAAGCCAACTGTCAAGGGGTCCCATAAATCACCCGACCACGTAAGGAACGCAAAATCCGGGAACATAACACCGGTATGACGGAAACTAGGGCGGCAAGAGTGGAACAAAGCACCAAGCAAAAGGCCGAGTCTTCCACCCTTTACCAAGTATATAGATGCATTAATAATATAAGAGATATTGTGATATCCCAACCAAAATCCTGTCCACCATGGAGAAATCTTCAACTTCACCTGCAACTAGCAATGCTATAAGAGGGCTGAGCAAAGCGGTAACATAGCCAAACAACGGTTTGCATAGGGAAGGTGTCAAAAGTTAGAGGTTCATGGCAATATGGGATGGCTCGATAAACAGGTGATAGGTAGCGCAACATAGCGATAGAACGAAGCAACTAGTATAGCAATGATAGTAGTGAGATCCAGGGTAGCGGTCTTCCTGCCTGAAATCCCGCAAGGAAGAAGAACGAGTCCATGAAGAAGACGAACGGAGGAAGCCGAACCAACCGTAGACGAACGAATCCTCACGATCGCAACGAAACAGGAACTATCGAAAAGAAGCACACAACATAGTAAACACACCACACATGAACAAGGCATGATGCACAACAAGCATGATGCATGACAACGCTACATTAAGCTACTCATGGCAAGAGATGATGCAAACAAGAACAACACATCAAGGCAAGTTTAAATGAGGCCGGGAACAACATATAACAATTCCGGTAAGTCCTCATATGCAAATTTCGAAATCGGTCCAGATCTGAATAAACCTTAAGTTTAAGTGGTTAAACAACAAGTTAAAGAGCACCACGATGATCTACACGAGATTCTAGTCAAGTTACATATAAAGTTCATTTAGTTCGGAGCTACGGCCTAGAAGATATGAGCAAAACAAGATAAACATGGCATTGATGCAAAATGCACCCAAACATCAAGCAAACACACCAAAACAAGGATGCAACATGATAATATGAAGCTTCATGCAAAATCAAGCAAGTTTCATATAGAGCTCACTCAAAACGGAGCAACGGTTCAACACACACACATGAAACAAGTTTAAAGGACAAGCTGTCCAAAACAGCAACTAGGCATATTGCAAGCATCAAAACAATATGCTACAGCACCCCATTATGAAAACAAAAGGCATGGACATGATGTACAGGTAAAGCACAACAAAACATGAACACTGAGCTATCTCCAGAAATCACTAGAACATGCTCAAACACACATGGTAAGATGGCAAGTTATAACAATTTCAGACTTTGCAGAAAATAACATCATGATGCAATGATTAGAGCTATCAAACAACATGTTACGGGAACTTATAATAGCAAACAAAGGCATGACATGAATCTACTAATAGCGTAGATCAAAAGTCCCTTACTGACCATCAGCCAAAAAGGATCATAAAATATGATGGCACCCACGTAAACATAGCAAGTTATTATACAGATTCATACATGGCAGGAACAGAATTATGAAGGCATGTAGATGAGCTTGTGCAACTCACTACAGAGCATTACTTGGCATGGAAAGGCAACCAACAGTAATAAGACATATTTGTGAAGCTAAGCATGGCAAGAGCAAGGTCATAGGGTGCATGGAACACTAGCAAAACACATGGTAACAACTGAATTTAATGTAAACAGGCTGACAACAACATTATGAAGCAACTTTGGAGCAAGATATGAACAAACTACAGCAAGCTATAAGTGCAGCCAGGGGCATGTATGGATAGAGCATATCATGTAGATCAAAACATATTTAAAGAACATCACCAGATTATGCATAGAATGATTAGTAGCAACATGTTTATATGGCATCACGAAATAACAGATTCAGCCTACCAAAACAGCAACATCATGAACACTACTTAACAAGCTCAATTCACTCACCACAAGTCACTGCATGACAAGATAAGCATAGCATCATCAAGAAGACATGTTTGTGTAACAAACCAAGTCAAGAACAAGTCCATAGCATGCAAGGATCAACTATAGCAACCTTGGCGAAATTGATTAACACGTAAACAATCTGCCAGGAAACATTTTGAAGCAAAAGTAGAGCATGAAAATGACATGCTAGACTACTCCATAATTGCAACCGAGGGCATGAATGGATAAACAAAAACCTATTGTTCAAAAAATCCTTACTGAAGTATCTCTAAATATGCATGGATCTTTCTGTAGCATCAAGTTTACATGGCATCAAAATAACAGCAGAACAGGGACTAAAATCAGCAATATCACGATGCCTAGTTGGCATGCTTGTGCTAGTCACCACATTGATCACAAAAATACATGGTAAGCGCCTCTATAAAGAAGACATATCATAGTTCAAAACACATGTAGACATCAACCTCATAGGATGCACACATCAATCATGGCAAAAATGACAAAAGAGCTCGTTCTGATAACAGACAGCAGAAAACATCATGAAGCACTCTTACAATGATGATTCAGGCATCAAGATGACCTCAAATGAATATGATGCAATGGAATGAAATGATGTACTCTTTGAGGCGAACAATTTGACATATTACACACATGAAACGGAGCTACGGATGCAGAGATACGGCATGACGAACATGGCATGAAAATAACAAAAATCCGAGGACTGTAGAAAAACGACCTTCGGGATCTAGGGTTCCTCGCGGGCACACGAACCGAGGTGGCCGGAGTGCTCGCCGGAGTGGGCAGGGATGGCGGATCCGGCGGCGCCTCGCCGGATCTGAGGCGACGACGATCGGGGAGGCGACTTTGGGCGGCGCGCAGGGCAGAGCCGCGCGAGGAGCGGCGCCGGCGTGGTCGCGGCACGGGGCGACGGCGAGGGTCGGGGATGGCGCGGTCGGCGGCGGTGGTGACCCGGCGGAAGGCGAGGTCACCGGCGGACGGTGGCGGAGGGAGCGGCCGAGGGAGCCCAGCGCGGGGCGGCGGTGCGGGGAGGCGATAGGCGGCAGGGCGCGACCTCGGGCAAGGAGGCGCGCGGGGCGGGCGACTCCGGCGGAGCGGCGGCCGGCGGAGGCGCCGGCGGGCGGGGCCGCGGGCGGCGGCCGGCGAAGACGGGCCCGGCGCGGGCCGGATCTGGGTCCCGGGTGGCCGGCGCGGAGGGAGGAGAGAGAGGACCCGCGGGGGCGATGTGGCAGCGCCGGATTGGCTGCTGGCGGCGGCGCGATGACGTGTCGGACCCGGATTGGTCCGGGCGACGTGGCTGCGGGGCGGCGGACGCGTCCGGACGGCGGCGGACATGTCCGGCGTGTGAGAGGAGCGGGGCTAGGGTTTCGTCTGCGCGAAAAATCCGGGAGGGACACATATTTATAGTTAGAGGGAGCTAGGAGAGTCCAAATGAGGAGCGGTTTTCGGCCACGCGATCGTGATCGAACGACCGAGAGCATAGAGGGGAGTTTGCGGGGCTTTGGGACACTTTGAAGGGGGTGTTGGGCTTCAAGGAGAAGGAGGATTTTGCGGTTACCCGGTTAACCGTTGGAGTACCAAACGAACTCCAAATGGCACGAAACTTGACAGGCGGTCTACCGGTGGTATACCAAGGCCAGTTGGCAAGACTTGGGCCATTCCGAGAAAGTTTAACACCCGCTCACAATAGGAGAAAGAAGGGGAACGCCAGAGATCATAGGAGCGCCGGATTGCAAAACGGACAACGGGGAAAATGCTCAGATGCATGAAACAAACACGTATGCAAAATGAAATGCACATGATGACATGACAATATGCAACACGCAAACAAATGACATGGAAACTATGGCGAATAACTGGCGGACACCTGGCGCATCGGAACCGGGGCGTTACAACACTCCTCCACTAACAAGAGATCTCGTCCCGAGATCTTAGGACCGAGACGGAAGGGAAAAGGGGAAGAGGTGAACCAAGAACTCAAGAGAAGAAGCAAAGAATCGAGAGCACTCGAGAAAAAGAGAGGAACGACGAGAATTACGAGAATTAAAAGCTCACGGAATCAGATAGATTATGAAAGCACTCGTTCTAACCGGAGTGGTTAGAATGATAAAAGGAACGAATAAGACCGAAAGGATTTAGGCAGCACTCCGGTTGAAAATGGAAAGAATAGCACATGAACTAGAGAGGATGGAATGATACTTGATGAACTCTTGCAGAATGAATTAAATCATGAAGAACCACCATGAAGAACTCCGGTGACAAAAGGATGATGAGATAGAATGAAGGAAGAAAGAATAAGATGAGCCTTGCGATGATTTAGATGGAGGTTCCGACGAAAATGGCTGAGGAAATTTTGAACTCCGGAAAGAAAAGATGGGAAACACTTGGAACTAGAATTTATTCATTAAGAACAAACTCCGAAGGAAGGGATTACTCACTCTGATGAAATGAGAATAAGATTTATTGTATGTTTATCCTTCATCAAATTAAATTGATGACAAGCAATGGATTTTCACATACTACTTATTCTCGTTGGAAAAGGATTGAGAAATGACATATCACAAACTTGAGAAGGTATTCATGAACCACCGATAGGATTGAAAAGAACGAATGGATTAAAATGATCATCAAGGAAAAAATCTTGAACGAACCACCGTAAGAATTCAAAAATTGATTGACGAAAGAGAATGAATCACCGGGAAGAATTAGAAGAACATAACTGCTCGAGGGGATTTAGATACAAAAGAACGAAGAGATAATGAGCTGATTAAAGAACACTTGAAAGAAGCACCAGGATAATAGAGAATGATAACTGGAATGACGGCCTTCGGTGAAAAGAAATGGGAAAACAGCTCCTGAAATACTCCGGATGGATGAAAAGAATATCTGACGAATGGAATAATTCGCGAGGATAACATGAAGCTAGAACCACGAAACTTTGAGAGAACGGACAAGATTTAGAGGAAAAACTCTTCTTCGGTCTTCAAATGACGACGAGAAACACCACCAAAATTACTGAGATGCTCCGGAAGAATGGAAAGCAAAGGGGTTGAACCAACAATGAAAAGAATTTGAACGCGATCTTGGAGATGGCATCTGACTGATGAAATTCATACTTACGTCACACTTGAAAAGAATTGAGAATGGCTCCGGAATAATTAGAAGAGTCAGGTAAGATCCTGGAAAAAGACGTGTGGGTTAGGGCCCACTGAAGAGAATACACCAAGGGATGTTGAAGAGATAGATGATGCACCAGAACAACTGAAATATTTGAAAGAGGTGACAACCTCGAATTAATTCATACACAGATGAATCTCCTGAGACGACTTGAACACTCCGGAAGGATAAACTGGCGAGAGGCGAATGAGCAGGGAAGGCACTTGATCCAAGGGAAAGAATATGATCTACACCGAATACTTGAATTGGGTCCACCAGAAAAAGAAAAGGGATGAAGAATGCCGAACTAGACGATAATTCACCAGTTGAGATAATTGTTGGAAGACTGAAGAACCTCCGTACGAATGAAATAGATGGTCGAGAGAGAGACAGACTCCGGGAAGAAGAGGGTGGGAGGGCGGGAAAACAAAATCATCTTGGAAGGGGAAATCGACGAATATCTTGAAGAGAAAACACCGGTTGAAATCATTGAGGAGAGAGAGCAAAACTTCGCACGAGTAGGATGGATACTCGATAACGGACTCCGGCTTCGAGAAGAAAAGGGGTGGGCGGGTGGGAAAGAAAACAACTGAGGATTGAACTCAAAGATGAAGAGGCTCGAGTCGACTTGACGAGAAATGCACCGGATGCAAAGAACTGAGGAACAACGATCGGAAACCCAACTGCGTGATCCTAAAGAAAATTTGAAGGGGAAGAGGAGTAATTCAAAACACCTACGTCAAGATTCCTGAACAGAGCGACGAAGAGGCTGAGGAGTAAAAAGAATTCTACTCTCCGATATAACTAGACTCTGAAAACAGTTTATTCTAGACTCAACATCTGCCAAACTATACGATCAATCAAGGGGGCTCCTAGGGTCGGTCGAGGCTCTGATACCAACTTGTCACGCCCAATATGCGGCCCTATCCAAAAGGAACTCGAAGGTCCCACCAAGGATAGACCCGCATATTGAAACGCTTTTGCAAGATGGATATCATTACATCAACATTACATAATAATTGGGGATACATACAAAAGGCATACAATGCCACATGAATACAACATCACAATACATCAGAGCATCATCCGACTATGGATGGAGCACAAACAAAAACTCTAACGACATCCACCCTGCTAGCCCAGGCTGCCGACCTGGAACCTATCCCTGATCGAAGAAGCAAAAGAAGAACTCAAGCAAGCAAGCATCGCTCTCGCGTCATGATCATCGCACAACCTGTACCTGCAACTGTTGTTGTAGGAATCTGTGAGCCATGAGGACTCAGCAATCCCATTACCATGGGTATCAAGACTAGCAAAGCTTAAAGGGAAAGGAAGGGGTAAAGTGGTGAGGCTGCAGCAGCGACTAAGCATATATGGTGGCTAACATACGCAAATAAGAGCGAGAAGAGAGCAAAAGGAACGGTCGTCAACTAGCAATGATCAAGAAGTGATCCTGAACTCCTACTTACGTCAAAACATAACCTAGAGACCGTGTTCACTTCCCGGACTCCGCCGACAAGAGACCATCACGGCTACACACACGGTTGATGCGTTTTAATTCGGATCTGGTGTCAATTTATCTACAACCGGACATTAACAAATTCCCATCTGCCTATAACCGCAGGCACGGCTTTCGAAAGATTATACCCTGCAGGGGTGTCCCAACTTAGCCCATGACAAGCTCTCGCGATCAACGAAGGAATAGACTTTCTCCCAGGAAGACCCGATCAGACTCGGAATCCCGGTTTACAAGACATTTCGACAATGGTAAAACAAGACCAGCAAAGCCGCCCGATGCGCCGACAAATCCCGATAGGAGCTGCACATCTCTTGTTCTCAGGGCAACACCGGATGAGACTAGCTACGAGTAAAACCAACCCTCAAGTTGCCCCGAGGTGGCCCCGCAGGCAGCTCAGTTCGGACCAACACTTAGACAAGCACTGGCCCGGGGGGGCTAAAATAAAGATGACCCTCGGGTTGGTGGACCCAAGGGAAAGGGTAGGTGGTGGTGAGGCAAATGGTAAAACCAAGGTTGGGCCTTGCTGGAGGAGTTTTATTCAAAGCGAACTGTCAAGGGGGTCCCATAAATCACCCAACCGCGTAAGGAACGCAAAATCCGGGAACATAACACCGGTATGACGAAAACTAGGGCAGCAAGAGTGGAACAAAGCACCAGGCAAAAGGCCGAGTCTTCCACCCTTTACCAAGTATATAGATGCATTAATAATATAAGAGATATTGTGATATCCCAACCAAAATCCTGTCCACCATGGAGAAATCTTCAACTTCACCTGCAACTAGCAACGCTATAAGAGGGCTGAGCAAAGCGGTAACATAGCCAAACAACGGTTTGCATAGGGAAGGTGTCAAAAGTTAGAGGTTCATGGCAATATGGGATGGCTCGATAAACAGGTGATAGGTAGCGCAGCATAGCGATAGAACGAAGCAACTAGCATAGCAATGATAGTAGTGAGATCCAGGGTAGCGGTCATCTTGCCTGAAATCCTGCAAGGAAGAAGAACGAGTCCATGAAGAAGACGAACGGATGAAGCCGAACCAACCGTAGACGAACGAATCCCCATGATCGCAACGAAACAGGAACTATCGAAAAGAAGCACACAATCTAGTAAACACACCACACATGAACAAGGCATGATGTACATCAAGCATGATGCATGACAACGCTACATTAAGCTACTCATGGCAAGAGATGATGCAAACAAGAACAACACATCAAGGCAAGTTTAAATGAGGCCGGGAACAACATATAACAATTTCGGTAAGTCCTCATATGCAAATTTCGAAATCGGTCCAGATCTGAATAAACCTTAAGTTGAAGTGGTTAAACAACAAGTTAAAGAGCACTACGATGATCTGTACGAGATTCTAGTCAAGTTACATATAAAGTTCATTTAGTTCGGAGCTACGGCCTAGAAGATATGAGCAAAACAAGATAAACATGGCATTGATGCAAAATGCACCCAAACATCAAGCAAACACACCAAAACAAGGATGCAACATGATAATATGAAGCTACATGCAAAATCAAGCAAGTTTCATATAGAGCTCACTCAAAACGGAGCAACGGTTCAACACACACACATGAAACAAGTTTAAAGGACAAGCTGTCCAAAACAGCAACTAGGCATATTGCAAGCATGAAAACAATATGCTACAGCACCCCATTATGAAAACAAAAGGCATGGACATGATGTACAGGTAAAGCACAACAAAACATGAACAATGAGCTATCTCCAGAAATCACTAGAACATGCTCAAACACACATGGTAAGATGGCAAGTTATAACAATTTCAGACTTTGCAGAAAATAACATCACGATGCAATGTTTAGAGCTATCAAACAACATGTTACAGGAACTTATAATAGCAAACAAAGGCATGACATGAATCTACTAATAGCATAGATCAAAAGTCCCTTACTGACCATGAGCCAAAAAGGATCAGAAAATATGATGGCACCCACGTAAACATAGCAAGTTATTATACAGATTCATACATGGTAGGAACAGAATTATGAAGGCATGTAGATGAGCTTGTGCAACTCACTACAGAGCATTACATGGCATGGCAAGGCAACCAACAGTAAGAAGACATATTTGTGAAGCTAAGCATGGCAAGAGCAAGGTCATAGGGTGCATGGAACACTAGAAAAACACATGGTAACAACTGAACTTAATGTAAACAGGCTGACAACAACATTATGAAGCAACTTTGGAGCAAGATATGAACAAACTACAGCAAGCTATAAATGCAGCCAGGGGCATGTATGGATAGAGCATATCATGTAGATCAAAACATATTTATAGAACATCACCAGATTATGCATAGAATGATTAGTAGCAACATGTTTATATGGCATCACGAAATAACAGATTCAGCCTACCAAAACAGCAACATCATGAACACTACTTAACAAGCTCAATTCACTCACCACAAGTCACTGCATGATAAGATAAACATAGCATCATCAAGAAGACATGTTTGTGTAACAAACCAAGTCAAGAACAAGTCCATATCATGCAAGGATCAACTATAGCAACCTTGGCGAAATTGATTAACACGTAAACAATCTGCCAGGAAACATTTTGAAGCAAAAGTAGAGCACGAAAATGACATGCTAGACTACTCCATAATTGCAACAAAGGGCATGAATGGATAGACAAAAACCTATTGTTCAAAACATCCTCAGTGAAGTATCTCTAAATATGCATGGATCTCTCTATAGCATCAAGTTTACATGGCATCAAAATAACAGCAGAACAGGGACTAAAATCAGCAATATCACGATGCCTAGTTGGCATGCTTGTGCTAGTCACCACATTGATCACAAAAATACATGGTAAGCACCTCTATAAAGTAGACATAGCATAGTTCAAACCACATGTAGACATCAACCTCATAGGATGCACACATCAATCATGGCAAAAATGACAAAAGAGCTCGTTCTGATAACAGACAGCAGAAAACATCATGAAGCACTCTTACAACGATGATTCAGGCATCGAGATGACCTCAAATGAATATGATGCAATGGAATGAAATGATGTACTCTTTGAGACGAACAATTTGACATATTACACGCATAAAAAGGAGCTACGGAGGCAGAGATACGGCATGACGAACATGGCATGAAAATAACAAAAATCCGGGGACTTGGTAGAAAAACGACCTTCGGGATCTAGGGTTCCTCGCGGGCACGTGTACCGAGGCGGTCGGAGTGCTTGCCGGAGTGGGCAGGGACGGCGGATCCGGCGGCGCCTCGCCGGATCTGAGGCGACGACGAGCGGGGAGGCGACCTTGGGTGGCGCGCGGGGCGGAGCGGCGCCGGCGCGGTGGCGGCACGTGGCGACGGCGAGTGTCGGGGATGGCGCGGTTGGCGGCGGTGGTGACCCGGCGGAAGGCGAGGTCACCGGCGGATGGTGGCGGAGGGAGCGGCCGAGGGAGCCCGGCGCGGGGAGGCGAGAGGCGGCAGGGCGTGGCCTCGGGCAAGGAGGCGCGCGGGGCCGGCGACGCCGGCGGGCGGAGCCGTGGGCGGCGGCCGGTGAAGACGGGCCCGGCACGGCCCGATTCAGCCCAGGGCGGGCCGATCTGGGCCCCGGGTGGCCGGCGCGGAGGGAGGAGAGAGAGGACCCGCGGGGGTGATGTAGCAGCGCCGGATTGGCTGCTGGCGGCGGCGCGATGACGTGTCGGACCCGGATTGGTCCGGGCGATGTGGCTGCGGGGCGGCGGACGCGTCCGGACAGCGGCGGACATGTCCGGCGTGCGAGAGGAGCGGGGCTAGGGTTTCGTCCGTGCGAAAAATCCCGGAGGGACACATATTTATAGTTAGAGGGAGCTAGGAGAGTCCAAATGAGGAGCGATTTTTGGCCACGCGATCGTGATCGAACGACCGAGAGCATAGAGGGGAGTTTGCTAGGCTTTGGGCCACTTTGAAGGGGGTGTTAGGCTGCAAGGAGAAGGAGGATTTTGCGGTTACCCGGTTAACCGTTGGAGTACCAAACGAACTCCAAATGGCACGAAACTTGACAGGCGGTCTACCGGTGGTATACCAAGGCCACTTGGCAAGACTCGGGCCATTCCGAGAAAGTTTAACACCCGCTCACAACAGGAGAAAGAAGGGGAACGCCAGAGAGCATAGGAGCGCCAGATTGCAAAACGGACAACGGGGAAAATTCTCGGATGCATGAAACGAACACGTATGCAAAATGAAATGCACATGATGACATGACAATATGCAACACGCAAACAAATGACATGGCAACTACGGCGAATAACTGGCGGACACCTGGCACATCGGAACCGGGGCGTTACAGCAACCCCCTTTGAAGGAGGGGGGAGCGCCGACTCCACTGATGACCTCCGTTAATCCGGAGGCGTCAGACACTTTGGTGGAAGCACTTCACCGTGCTTCCGTCATGGAGGAGCACTCTAGCCTGATGGGTATGGTGGTTGAGAAGATTCAATCCGCCAAAAGCAGGCTGATTGAAGCCTTCACCAGCCTATTAATAGGCTTTGAGGTATGTGATGTATTTTTCTAACCAATTTTAATAAAGGAATATGCCTGTCTATGGATAGTAGCCCTTGAGACTCTGTCCGGCTTTGGCGAAGCCGGATAGATGATCACATACTGTTCGGAAGAGGTGACATATTACTCTATTGTACAACATGCTTCCTTGCTGGGGGCAAGCACCCAGGCCACCGAAGTTTCTGAACTCACTTGGAAGCTGCGGCTGGCCAATGAAGAAGTATTCCACATCAACAAGCGGTTTGAGGAGACGCAAGGTATGCGTGGATTGAGAAGTTTGATCATATATCTCCAATGGTATATCTGAAAATTGTATATGCGTTAGTCGTTTTAAACTGACTAAAAATGTTATAACTGTACTCGCAGTTGGCGCCGATGAGGTCAAGTCCCTCAAAAGCGCCCACGCCGAAGCCAAGAAGGAGGTGGAGGCGAGCAGGGCGGCCGCGGATAAAGCGACCAGAAATTTTAGAGAAGGAGCAAACCACCCACCAACGACATGAGGCGCAGGTGGGGGAGGTCGAAAAAGAGCTCAAGGATGCCATCGCTAGATGTATGTTCTTGGAGCAGAAGAGTTCGGAGCAAGCCTCCGAGCTCACCAAAGCTCTTGAGAGCCTGAAGGAAGCCCAGGTTGATGCCCAGGGCGCTCGCTAGGAGATCCAAGAGGTGAGGCGGGTTGCGGCTGGTAAGGCCTTTATCATGCAGAGTAGGTATACTAGTAGGAGATATATTTTACTAACCCGAGTTCGGAGTTCTCCACGTGCCTTTGCGGATCTGCCAAGGAGTATTGCGGATGCCGCCACATTCTTCTGAGCTAAAGAGGGGAGCTCAACGGAGAAGTTGTTCTGGTCGTAGTACCTTGCGCCAGAGCTTCCAGCGCCCCTGAGCGACCAACTGAAGCAGCTGTCCGAGCTGCATATGTCGGCGTCCTAGATTTGGGGGTACCCAGCCCTGCGTGCCTGCAGCCCACCGCGTGGCTCCATCGACGGCCTGGTACGGCCCGGCATCAACACCAACACCACAAGACCCTCGTGAGGGGCCAAGCCTCGCGAGGCGGACAACGCCAAGACCCCCGAAGGGAGCAGCCTCCTTAGGAGGGCTCCTATAGGGCGGAGAGTTCTATGCAAGCTACCTCATGAGGCTCAGCTGACGTGAGCCATGACGACCAAGGCAAGGCAGGCGCCAGACGGGCGCAGAGTGCAGGTTTCCTCTTTGGTGCAAAGGAGGCAAGCCACAGATGCGGAGTCCCGAGGAATCAGCCAAAGGTTGCCATTCTGGTGCAACGAGACCAAGACCGCCAGGATGGCAGGACGGAGGTCATCAACGATCCCATCGCAGCGTCACGACTAGAGGCTTTTCGCAGGCGAAGACTACTTTTGTTAGGATAGACTGTTGTACTTGTCCCCTTTCAAATCCCGCCGTTGTGGAATCCCTTCCCACTCATATTTGGGAAGAGGACCAAGGCCACTATAAATAGGACTAGCCACCACCATAGGAGGGGGACCAGAATTAGGACAAGTAGAGCACCACACCAGCTCAAGAACACCTCTCCTCCGGAGGCTTGTTCATCCTCTGTACTTGCTCATCCATAGCCCTTCGAGGCAATCCACCATACCACACTAGATTAGGGTATTACACCACAATGGTGGCCCGAACCAGTATAAATCTCCGTGTCTTTGTGTCTCTTTGAGCTTGATGCGCTACGCCTAGGAGGATCACGAGTAGGCAGGCTGGGTAGGTTGAGATCTCCGCACGCACCCCAGAGTTCGAACCTCTCAAGGGTTGCCGGATCCTGAAATCCAACATTTGGTGCGCCAGGTAGGGGTGCATCGGAATCTTCTTCCTCGACCTCTAGATCGTGCCGCAGACTCCTATGGCGGGTGCTCCTCCGTCGGCCCGATCGACGCGCGTTCCCGAAGAAGCGCCGGGGCTGCGCTGCTTCACCCTCTCCCTACGGAGCTGCGGTTGCCGCACAAGTTCCGACCGAAGATGCCTCCGCGTTACGATGGCGTGGCAGATCCGACCCCCTTTCTTCAAGCATACGAGGAGGCAGTTTGGGCGGGCGACATAGACGACAAGGCGAAGGCCAATTGGTTCCCCATGGCCCTTGTAAGCGTGCCACACGCCTGGTTGCTCAACCAGCCAATATCTTCTGTGGCCTCCTGGGAGGAGCTGCGCGACCTCTTCCTCGCCCACTATGCGGCACCGGCACCCCCGGTCGTCGCAGCTCTCCTAGGTGGCTCGCAAGCACCACCATCTGACCGTCACATCAAGCAGTTTTGCCGGTGGACATGCGTCGCTCGGGGGCTCCCATAGGCTGGGCGGCGCCCCAAGCTGACCTCACCTTCAGCCCCGAGGATCTTCCCGTCACCACAACGGGAGCAGGCATGCTCCCAATGCTCTGCAACCCCCACCATCTTCCACATAGCGATCACCAGGACCCTCATCGATGGCGGGGCCGACCTCAACATGCTCTCCCTGGAGGCGTTCGGCCTGCTCCATGTGCCGCCCAGCCGACTCCGCCCCTCCAAACCTTTCTCCGGGGTCAGCGGTGGCTCCACTAGGCCCCTGGGGTAGATCAGTATCCTTGTCACCTTCGGGACCCGCGACAACTACCGCACCGAGCTCATCGATTTCAACATCGCCAAGATTGACCTGCCGTACAATGCTATTCTGGGATACCCGGCCTTGGCTCAGTTTATGGCTATGACCCACCCCGCGTACAACCTCATGAAGATGCCTGGCAGCAACGGTGTCCCCACGGTGGTGGGGGACACCAAAGGCGCGCTGCAGGCCCTCAAGCTCGCCTTCCGGATAGCCGCGTCCGTGCTGCCTGGCGATAAGAAGGGTCAGGAGACCCTAGAAGCAGCACCGGCCAAGAAGAAGCAGTTGTTCTCTCAAGACCGAGCTGAAACGAATCAAGTGTCGGTCTGTGAGGATGAGACGGCCAGTGCCACGTTCACCATAGGGGCTGGCCTTCCTCAGGACCAAGAGGAAGCGTTGATCAACTTTCTGTGAGCCAACAAGGATGTATTCGCTTGGGAACCCAAACACCTAGCTGGGGTACCAAGGGGGATAATCGAGCATGACCTGAGGGTGTGACCAAATGTGCGGCCAGTAAAGCAGAAGGCTCGCCCCAGTCCACCGAGAAGCAGACCTTCATCGTCCAGGAAACCCGTAAGCTACAAGCCGCAAGAGTCATCAGAGAGGTATGGTACCCAGAGTGGCTGGTGAATCCCATCATCGTCCCCAAGAAAGGAGGGAAGGAGCGCATGTGTGTCGACTTCACCAACCTTAACAAAGCCTGCCCACAAGATCCCTTCCTGCTCCCTTGCATCGACCAAATCGTCGACTCCACTGCTGAGTGCGACCTATTGTGCTTTCTAGATGCCTTATCCGGTTACCACCAGATCAAGATGGTCGTGGATGATGTGGAGAAGACGTCATTTCTCACCCCGTGCGGGGTGTACTGTTACACCTGCATGCCCTTCAGACTGCGTAATGCTGGGGCAACCTTCCAGCGATTGATGCACATCGCCCTGGGTTCACATCTCGGGAGAAACACATAAGCCTATGTTGATGATATAGTGGTGAAGTCTCGGGAGGCCAGAACCCTGATAGAAGGTCTGGAGGAGACATTCGCCAGCCTGCGCACAGTGGATCTTCGGCTTAACCCCGAGAAGTGTGTGTTTGGGGTCCCTTCCAGCAAGCTGTTGGGTTTCTTGGTGTCGCACAGAGGGATCGAGGCCAACCCGGAAAAGGTGAAGGCGATAGAGGACATGAACCCCCATAGACCCTGAAGGAGATGTAGAAGCTGGCTGGCTGCTTAACCTCACTTGGGCGATTCATTTCCAAGTTGGGGGAGCGTGCCCTTCCACTTTTCGAGCTGATCAAGAGGAAGGAGCCATTCAAGTGGACCCAAGAGGCAGACGCAACTTTCCAGGATCTGAAGAGATATTTGACCAGCCCTCTAGTGATGGTGGAACCATGCCCTCTCGAGCCTTCAGTGCTCTATCTAGCAGCGACCCCACACTCAGCCATCGCCGCCCTGGTGGCGCTAAGGGAGGAACGGCCGATCAAGAAGGCTCAGCAGGATGGATAGCCATCCAGCAAGGCACAACACCCCCAGGGCGAGGCATCTGAAGTCTCGGCCAGCATAGTGGTCGACATCCCTCCTGAGGCCATGGTTGATCCCGTGGTTGTCAAGGCTCCTGAGGACGGGCCTCATGAGGCCATGGAGGGTCTGTGCCCTCGTGAAGAACAAGATTCCACTGATGCCACACTCCTTGTCGAGCACCCTGTCTACTTCGTCAGCACAGTACTAAGGGAGGCTCGAGCATGCTACCCCATGCCCCAGAAGCTCTTGCTCGCACTCCCAGTTGCATCCAAAAAACTGCAACACTACTTTCAAGGCCACCCCATCAAGGTTGTTTTAGCGTACCCACTAGAGAGGGTGCTCCGGAGCCCGAACGCAGCTGGATGAGTTGCCGAATGGAACATTGAGCTTCAAGCATTCAATTTTGAGTTCAGCACCACCAGGGCCATCAAGGGCACGGCCCTCGCAGACTTCGTGGCCGAATGGACTGATGCTCCAGAACACGGAGTAGGCGAGGATTTATCCCTCGTGCCAGGAGATGAGGAGCTAGATGGATGGACCATGTACTTCGACGGGGCATTTGCGCGACAAGGCGCAGGAGCAGGGGCCATCCTCATCTCACCCACTAAGGACAGGTTCTGTTATGCAGTGCAACTCTGCTTTCTGTAGGGCGAGAAGGTCTCCAACAACATCGCTGAATTCAAAGGCTTGCTCGCTGGACTCAGGGTCGCAGCCGCACTAGGAGTGAAGCGCCTCACCATCAAGGGTGACTCTCAGCTTCTTGTCAACTTCTCCAACAAGGAATACACGCCTAAGGATGAGCTCATGGAGGCATACCTGGAGGAGGTGCGCAAAATGGAGAAGCGGTTCCTAGGCGTGGAACTTCTGCACGTGCTGCGTGGGATGAACAAGGAAGCGGACGACATCGCCAAAAGAGCCTCTCGCAGACCCCCTCTAGAGCCAGGGGTGTTTGAGGAGCGGCTCTTCAAGCCGTCTGCGACCCCCCACTTCGCGGTTCCAGCACCACTTCTGGAGGACTTACTGCGGGCACCGGAGACATGCGCCCCAGCCTGCAGTCACCCCTCGGGAGCCTGCCTGTTGCTCGTGCTCGAGCCTCAGGAGGGGTGCTGGACCGAAGAGTTCAAGACGTACCTACTTCAAGGGACCCTGCCGGAGAAGGAGGAGGACGCCAAGCGTGTGTCCCATCAAGCCACCGCGTACTGCATTGAGGATGGTGAGTTATATCGCAGGAGGCCCAGTGATGTTTCGTTGCGATGCATCTACAGGGAACAGGGGCTCGAGCTGCTATTGGACATACACGGCGGGGACCGCCAGCATCATTCCTCGTCATGCACTCTGGTGGGCAAGGCATTGTGCAGCGGCTTCTACTGGCCCACCGCGCTCAGCGATGCTACAGAGCTGGCGCACTCTTGTGAAGCATGCCAGTTTCATGCCAAGTAGATCCACCAGCCCGCGCAGGGCCTCCAGACGACCCCGGTCACGTGGTCGTTCGCGGTCTGGGGGCTAGACATCTTGGGGCCCTTCCCTCAGGTGCCAGGGGGCTACCGATACCTCTATGTCGCCATCGACAAGTTCACCAAGCGGGCGGAGGTAGAAGGGTGTGCACCATCCCAGCTGGTTCGGCCATCAAGTTCATCAAGGGAATCGTGAGCCGGTTTGGGGTCCCCAATCGCATCATCACCGACAACGGCTCGCAGTTCACCAGCAACCTTTTCATAACATATTGTGCTAATCTTGGAACGCAGATCTGCTATGCCTCAGTAGTGCACCCACGGAGCAATGCACATGCTGAGAGGGCCAATGCAGAAGTCCTGAGAGGCCTCAAGACACGAACCTTCAAGAAGAAGCTCGAGGCCTGCGGCAGGGGCTGGCTCGACGAGCTGCATTCCGTGTTGTGGTCCATCTGCACCACCGCGACCAAGCCAACAGGAGAAACACCGTTCTTCCTCGTCTATGGAGCAGAAGCAATTCTTCCTCACGAGGTCAAGCATCACTCCACGCGGGTCTTGGAGTTTGATGAGACACAGCAGGACACCATGCGGAGGATGGATCTCGTGCTGGGGGAGGAACGCCGCCGTCAAGCCTCGCTCTGAGTAGCGAGGTACCAGTAGGCGCTGCGGTGGTACCACTGCCGCACTGTATGCTCCAGAATGTTAGAGGTGGGCGAACTCGTCCTAAGGCGTGTGCTCTCCAAGGAGGGGCTGCATAAGCTCTCTCCCATGTGGGAGGGCTCGTTTAGGATTGCCCGTGTCTCTAGGCATGGCGCCGCATGCCTGGAGACGCAGGACGGGGTCCCCATCCAGAATGCCTAGAACATCCAGCACCTCCGGAAGTTCTACCTCGGAAGAAAGGCTCCGGCCTGTGAAGGTCTCCGCTCGTGACACTCTCACGTAATAATGAGTGGGGATGTACATGCCCCGGAGTCTCCTGAGAGCCGCCCTGGGGCCTCACGGGGGCTCCCTCGCACGTCCTAGTGGCAGCACTTCGCTCCGCGCTGGTGAGAAGACTAGATTAGGTGACGGACGCGGCCGTCCATTTGCTTTCCAGAGTTGCTTGCAGTTTTCTAGTAATCTTTCAATGGATTTGGTATTCTCGAACACTGGTTCCTCGAAGTTGTCTCCCTCTCTTAAGTTGTTTTTTGGTCTAAGGACGTGAGAGAGGCGTTAGTTGCCCACCACTTCTCCTTGCGCTCCTCGCGCGTGGGGCTAGGTAGGTGTGTGCACCCGGGGCTTGCCTTTGTGCGCACGCACCACGCCAAAACCCTAGTGTTTCAGCTTCATCCTCACGAGAAGCCCTCGATCAGATCTGCGGGCACCATCACCCCTCATGCCCGTGCCCCCTAGGCATCACGACGCGGTGCATCAGGTCCGAGCTAATCTACGACAGGGGGCTCACATAAAGAGGATGTGAGCCGCTTCACATTTTTTTCTTCAGGAGCAGCCCCGCAGCAGCTCCGCATCAGTCCTCGAGCAGTCCTCGAGGCCTCACGACCCCATGTCAGGGGGATCCATCGAGTACCTGAGGCCAAGCCTCGCGAGGTGGCTAACTAATACGTACATACCAAGCTAAGTCATCTTACCCCTGCCTACCCAGAGCACAAACATTACAACACAACATTAAGACCGCAAGCATAAGCATAAGGGCATAACTACCACGGTTCATTACACACCCCAGCGGGGTACACCATCTTCTTTTTTCGAATTACAAGAGAAAGGAAAAGCTAAACAAAGAGGGACCAAAGGCGTACGAGCTTGGCACCAGCGCCACAACCTCAAGCAATGCCTCAAGGGAGCCTGACGCTCCACCAGTTCTTCCGTAGGTGATCTGAGGCCACCGGCCTTAAGTCCAAGTTTGCCGGCCCCCAGCTTCACACCGGGCTCCTCTCTGGCTTCACTGGAGCGCTGTGGCGGGACGAACCACCGGCGTCCTCGACACGAGCCTGATCATGCAGAGGCCGGTCGTAGCCACTGCTGCTCGAGCTCTCGTCCGAGGAATTGTTATCGTCGTGGGAGGAGGAGCGTGCGTCGCCAAGGCCAAGCTCGCCATCACCACCATCATCGTTGCTGCTGTCGTCCGGGCAGCACCCCACGCGGCAGCCGTCCCCCCTGAGCACCCTCACATAGAGGGTCGCTAGGCCGTCGTACTTGAAGTGGAGAGTGCACCTTCCGCACATGCCACGAACGTGGGCGAAGGCTGCCAGCCACGGGTCAGCACCATTCTACCAGAGGCCGAGACCTCGGTACCAACCTACGAAGCTCTGCTGCAGCGCCCGTCAGTCTACAGCCAGAGGACAGCAAGCCCAAAAGAAGGAAGCTCGCCAGAGAAGAAGCGTGGGAGCCCGAGCGAGGTACCAGTCGGGCTCTCTGATCACACGACGAACTCAGGGACCACGTCCAGCGAGGAAAAGCATGGCCGAGGCGGGCGCACAATCACGGCGCGTCTCCCTTCGTCATGGGGGATGCTCCGAAGCCGGTGGCCCTCAGCACAGGAAGAGGTGCCATGGCGGTCGCCTAGAGGAACGCTGCCTCTGGGGGGCACGCGCCCGCATCCCCTGGATGCTGCTAGAGGGACCGCAGGGTGCTTGCAGGGACAGCCATGGCCCCTCTTGGGAGGAGGAGTGGCTGGCCCCTCCTTGGAGGCCTTTCCCTTCTCGGCCGCTAAAAACCTCTTCGGCGACGCCATGGAAGCAATACGGAGAGGAGAGAAGCAGGCGGGAGCAAGACGAATGAAAGATGGACGGGGGGCGCCGCCCCTCCCTCACATTTATAGCCAAGGGAGGCCAACCGCCGGCCTCCATGACCTTGCGCCATCATGACCTTATGCATGCCTCAGCGACCAGTCAAGTCGAACGGTTGCCGAGGCGGCGTGGGGAAACGGAGTCGCCCACGTCTAATCAACTGCCATGCGTCATCAAGGCCACAAGCTGATAGGGCCCGCGACGCTCCACCCTTGCCCTTTGTCTTTGCCTAGAAGCCAAGTCTGAATGCGCCTTGGGCCCGGGGGCTACTATCGGCATCTTGGATTTGGGGTTATCCAACCCTGCCTGTGTGCAGCCCACCGCGTGGCTCCATCGATGGCCTGGTACAGCCAGACATCAACACCAACACCACAAGACCCTCGCGAGGGGCCAAGACTTGCGAGGCGGATGACGCCAAGACCCCCGAAGGGAGCGGCCTCCTCAGGAGCACTCATGAGGGGCGGAGAGTTCTATGCAAGCTACCTCATGAGGCTCAGCTGACGTGAGCCATGACGACCAAGGCCAAGCGAGCACCAGACGGGCGCAGAGTGAAGGTTTCCTCTTTGACGCAAAGCAGGCAAGCCACAGGCACGGACTCCCGAGGAATCAGCCAAAGGTTTCCATTCCGATGCAACGAGGCCAAGACCGCCAGGACAGCAGGACGAAGGTCATCAACGAGCCCACCGCAGCGTCACGACGAGAGGCTTTTCGCAGGCGAAGACTACTTTTGTCAGGATAGATTGTACTACTTGTCCCCTTTCAAATCCCGCCGTTGTGGAATCCCTTCCCGCTCATATTTGGGAAGAGGACCTAGGCCACTATAAATAGGACTAGCTACCACCATAGGAGGGGGACCGAAATCAGGACAAGTAGAGCACCACACCAGCCCAAGAAAACCTCTCCTCCGGAGGCTTGTTCATCCTCTATACTTGCTCATCCATAGCCCTTCGAGGCAATCCACCACAACACACTAGATTAGGGTATTACACCATAACGGTGGCCCGAACCAGTATAAATCTCTGTAGACCCTTAAGGTTCCGGTAGACCCTTAATGTCTAAAAGTGTACCTGTCGGATTTCGGGTTCCGGTAGACCCTTAAGGTTCGAACTCTGGGGTGCATGCGGAGATCACTCCCCTACCGGCTCATGTCTCGTCGCCTTGCAAAGGATCTAAGATACACAAAGAACAACATAAGGGACACAAGGTTTATACTGGTTCAGGCCACCATGGTGGTGTAATACCCTACTCCAGTGTGTGTGGTGTATGGATTGCCTATGGGGCTGATGAATAATACAAGGGAAGAACAACCTCGCGAGGGATGTTCTTGTGGTGGTGTTGTCCCTTCGGTGGGGTGATTCCAGATTGCCTCTATGCTATGGTGGCTAGCCCTATTTATAGAGCAAGGCCCTGGTCCTCTTCCCAAATATTGAGCGGGAAGGGCACCACAATTGGCCATTTTGAAGGGGAACATCTAGTACACTTATCCTGACTAAAGTTTGTCCTCGCCTGCCAAAGGCTCTGACGATGACACCTTCCTGGGCTCCATGATGACCTCCATCCTACCGTTCTGCTGGTCTTGGTCTTGTTGCACCGGGATGGTAACCTTTGCCTGATGCCTTGGCCTGGGCTTGCCCCCTTTGCACCAAAGGGGAAACAAGGACACTGCCCAGGCCGGCGCCCGCCTGGCGCCCGCCTGGCTTCGGTCGTCATGGCTTGCGTCACGGGCACCTCGTGAGGTACCCCGCCTTGATCTCTTCGCCTCCTCGCGAGCCAGCCTGACGAGGCCGCGCCTGAGGAAGCTTCATGTCGTCCGCCCCGCGAGGCTTGGCCCCTCGCGAGGGTCTTGAGCTTGTGTTGACAAAGATGGGCCGTACCAGGCCACTCCTTGAGCCACGCTGCAGGCCGCAGGCAGGAAAGTCTGGGTACCCCCATTCCCAGAACGCTGACAGTAGCCCCCAGGCCCAAGGCACGCCCGGACTTGGCTTAGCAGAGAAGCGAAGGGGCAAGTGTGAAGCACCGCGGGCCCCAACAGCCTATGGCCTTGGGCACTGTGTGGCGGTTGATTGGAGTGGGCGTCCCCGCTTCCCCACGATGCCTCGGCAACCGCGTGACTTGACAAGTCCCTGCATGCAAAAACGTGTCATGATTACCTATGATCATGGAGGCCGACGGTTGGCCTCCTCCGACTATATGTACGGAACGGCACGAGCCCTTCCAGTCCACCCCTTCTTGCTACTCTCTTCCTTCTTCTTCCCCGCCTTTGCTCCACCTTACGCCAATGGCGCGAATCCACCGGTTCTCTCTAGAAGAGAAGGGAAAGGCCCCCCAAGAGGGTCCTGACCCGCTTCCGCCGAAGAAACGGCTAGTCCTCTACCGTGGAGACGGGGCTGCTTGGCAGGAGGTGTCGAGGCCCTGGTTCGAACGGCTGCCGCCTGGGTTTCCCCTGCCCTTGTACGCCCGGATTGAGGGCCCTGGAGAAGGCGGCGAGCGACATCTCCAGAGCCGTCACCGTCACCATTGGATTATGGTGATGCGCGTCGTTCCTCCTGGAGTTCACGCCGAGGTCTCCTCTCGCGAGCTTGTGCTTCACGCCGCCATGCCTCCTCGATCTTGGATTCGCCTTCCTCCCTCCTTCTCCTTCAAGATCCCGTCGAAGGGGCCTCTTGAGCTCTGGCTTCAGCATGCCGACTGCAGTACCCCTGCGACCAAAGCGGAGGTCGAGGTCGTCGCTCCGGGCAAGGTCTACATGACCCGGGGCTGGGGCGAGATCGCCCGGGTCTGCCGATCACAGGGTGCCCTCGTGATCCACCTGGATTACGATGGCGCCTCCCTGATGCTCTTCAAGATCTTTGACGAGGAAGGACGCCGGCTAGAGTGCTACCCTAGAGGCAGCGGCCGGAGCTCCGGAGCGGCGAGGACCAGGCCTGCCGCCCGCTCTTCCAGCAGCTCCTCTGGTGGCAGCGGGTGCGTCGAAGGGTCCAGCGACTCTTCCGGACTCTTCCTGACTCCGGTGACAAGCGACGACAACTACGAGTCCCCGAGCTCGCGCCGTGCCCAAAGCATGGCAGCTGCATCAGGCCGTCGGCGCCATTGATCTGGATGGGGTTGGCGCTGGCACCTGATGGCCCACTGTTGATGATGGCGTCCGCCGTCGTGGTTCCCGTAGTTAAGACTCCTTAGAATTCACGTCTTTTGTCCCTGCGAGGAACCGAAGTACCACCCCACGGGGGTATGTAAGGCACCGGCCATGTCTTTTGTGAATATATATATCCTTATTATGAATTGGTGCGAGATGCTAGTCCTGTCCCGGCTTGGCTCCCCCTTTCTTTCCTCACGAGGGCTTGGTGCTCTACGCTGACTGGTCCCGGTTCCCAGGCAAGCTTCAGTCGTCGCTGGTATACCAGGTCACGATGCCGTGGTCAAGGCCAGGAGGTGAGCGGCCCGAGGTCCAGTAAGAGCCCCTGAGTCGTGATGATCAGGAGGTCCCCTTTAGCACTCAAGCAGCCTCCGCTGGGCAAGAAAGGTAGGCAACATTGTCGTGACAGAGCTGCTGTAGGCGGGGGTTTAGCGCTGAGTCAGATCAATCTTGGTGTAACTTATCTTGTTGATTTGGACTAGCTTTCGGTGAAGTGCTGGGCCTGCGTGGAGGCCGCTGGGGTATTGCTGGGTCAGGTCTTCGCGAGCTCCTTCCCTCTCCCCCAAACTTTCGTTAGTGCTCTACGTCCTCAGGTCCCGGCTCTCGAGCGAGCTCAGCCGCCGCTGGTATGACAGGTCGCGATGCCATGGGTCAAGGCTAGGGGGTGAGGGCTGGAGAGCCAGTAATTGCCCATGAGTCATGATGCTCAGGCGCGCCCCCTTTTAACATGCAAGCGGATTGTGCCGGAGAGAAGGAGAGGTGGCTCACGTCGTGCCCAGCGTTACTCCTGGAGCGAGTCCTGCGTACCAATCATGAGAGAAAGCAAGGTCTGTTGTCGCGGTTGCCAGCCAACCAGTGGTCGCTCCGAGGGAGTGAGTGAGGCACTGAGGGCCCGGTGAGGTGGCGCCTTGTGGGGCTGCTGCAGCCAGAGCTCGACCACTCAGATTTATCGGCATTGTAGGGACGGACCCGTGCACGAGTGCCGTGCCAGAGCGAGATGCTCCAAAGGTAGGTGTCAATTGAGCAGGCAATTAGGTCGAGCACATTAAACATGAAGGAGCAGATCCGTTTAGATAGATGCAGAAAAAGGCAAATGCCGATGGGTCAGGCCCGAGCGGCTTGGGGATAATGCAGCCTGAGGGGCGCCCCCAACAAAGTAACCTAAAGGTATAAAAAAAGGGATACATGCCGTAGGGACGGACCCACGTGGCCTGGGAATGATGCAGCCCCGGGGGCGTTCCCAGTCAGAAAATGAAACTCGAAGGATGTCACCTGATGATGTTGGAGATGAAGGGATGCTGAAGTAGCTAACGACGCGCGCCGCGTAAGCCGGCCCTCATGAGCCCCCAGGCCCAGGAGCCTCGGGAGGCTCCGTGGGCGCAGGCGGCTCTTCAAGGGCCATCTCCATCTCTGCCAGCACTACGGAATGCCTGACCTCTTGAGCCTCCAGGATGCTCCTCAGCAGGCGCTGATGAGCGGCAACTGTGTTCGGCGGGCCGGAAGGCATGCGAACGTAGCTGTGAGGTGGACCCTCACAACGTCCCACGCGCGAAGGCCAGCGGCACTCTTGAGATGCGGCTCGGTTGAGCCCTAGTACGTTGATGCAGATGCACAGCCCACCATCCTCGCCTGGATGGGGAGCTACGGCGGGTAAGCGGCTGCTGCCACTCATGACTCTTGACTCCTGCAGCTCCTGAATGCTTGTTGCGATGAACTCCTGAGGGCTTGGCCCTCCTTGCCTTGTTCCTTCCTGAGGGAAACGCACTTTGAAGCAGGCCTCCAAATGGTGCCCAAGCGCCTCCCTCGTGATCTTGGCAAAGTCGATGGCCCTCCAGGAGAGAGCCCCCAAGCCTTACTCGAGGAGGGCACCGGGCGCACCTTCCTATGCAACAGAAGGAGGCGCCCCTTGAACAGGCACGGGTCCTGACACAACGCCATTGGAAGGTCCTGCCTCCCGTGGGTTTGGACCAGGTGATGCCTTCTTCTTCTTAGGGACTGCCTCGGGAAGCCTTCCACTCCTGTGCTCTGGGTCTTCGATTGCCGCGGCTTGAAAAGCACGCTCAAGGGAACACACTGCATCCCTCTCCTCGCAAGGCACCGTGATGACTCCACCGCTTCCTGGCATCTTGAGGACATTGTAGCCGTGATGAGTCACTTCCATGAACTTGGCCAGAGCCGGGTACCCGAGGATGGCATTGTATGGCAGGCGAATGTGGGCGACGTCGAAGTCAATGAGCTCGGTGCGGTAGTTGTCGCGCTGTCCAAAGGTGACAGGAAGGCGGACCTGCCCTATTGGAACGGTGGAACCATCAGTGACTCCTGAGAAAGGCTTGGTTGGCTGAAGCTGATTGTATGGCACTTGGAGATTGTTGAATGTCTCGACGGACAGGAGGTTGAGCCCTGCTCCGCCATCGATGAGGGTTCTGGTGACTTGCACATTGCTAATGATCGGGGAGCAAAGCATCGGGAGGACTCTTGCTGTGGCTACGCACTTGAGCTGATCCGCTGAGCTGAATGTGATAGCGCACGCTGACCACCTGAGAGGACGCGTGGCCTCAAGCCTGGGGAGGACTGCATTCACCTCGCGAGCAAACTGCTTGAAGATGCGTTGAGAGGCTGGGGCCTGAGCGCCGCCCAAGATGCAAGCGATTGCGCGCGGCTCCTGGAAGCCCCCAGCCCCTTCGTCCTGATGATGGTCTTTATTCCTCCTCGGCTGAGGTGGAAGAGGAGGGAGGCCTGCGTTGCCTTGAGGGTGATCCTCACGAGGCTGATCCCTCCAGCCTCCCTCGCGAGGCTGGTCCTGCCAGCGGTCCTTGCGAGGTTGGTCACGCCACCCTTGGCGAGGGCCACGGTCTTCCCGTTGTCCTCCACCTCTTCCTCCTCCTCGGCCATAGCCCCGGTCATTGCGCTCGGGGCGTCGGCCGGCACGCACATCTTGCACGGCCCTGAGCTCTTGACATTCGTTGGTGTTGTGGGTGTGGAGGTCGTGGTACACTCAGTACCGGCTGCCCTTGGATGACTAAGGGTGGTCCCTGCCTCGCTTGGTGTCTGGCTCTGCTGCAAGCACATCAGCCCCCTTGCATTTCACGTCCTTGACCTTGGACTTCTTCTCTTCTGGATCGGCAGCTGGAAGCTCGAGGAGGGAGAGGCGCCCCTCCTCAGCCCTGGCGCACTTGGTCGCCAAGTTGAACAGCTCCAGGGATGTGCACATGTCTTCATGGATTGCCAGCTCCTCTTTCATCTTGATGTCACGCACGCCGTCAGAGAAGGCTGAGATGATGGCCTCTTCATTCACCCTGGGGATCTTGCGGCGAGCGTTGTTGAAGCGTTGGATGTACTTTTGCAGGGTCTCTCCTGGCTGTTGCTTGATGCGGCTGAGGTCGCTCATGGCCGGGGGCCGGTCGCGAGTGCCCGCTAAGTTGGCGATGAAGCGAGTGTGCATCTCGTCCCAGGAGGAAATCGTGCCAGGAGCCAGGTTTAGGAGCCATGTGCGGGCACCGTCCTTGAGCACCATGGGAAACCAGTTCGCCATGACCTTCTCGTCCCTGTTGGCAGCTTCGATGCCCAACTTGTAGAGCTGGAGGAACTCCATAGGGTCAGCCGTACCGTCGTAGCTCAGGGGCAGATCCAGCCTGAACTTGCCCGGCCAAGCTACGTTGCGCAGCTCGACGGTGAAGGCACGGCAGCCCGCAGTGGCCACTGGGGGCCTTTGGTGGCGAAGGGCTTGATCTTGGAGGTCTCCACGCGCCGCCGCCAGGTGCAGCGCGGGGTCTTGGCACGCTGGAGCAGGAGCGCGATCATGAAGCGCCGGAGCTTGGAGCATGCGGGCAGCTTCTTGAGGACGAGGGATCTCTTGGCAGCTCTTCTCTTGCTGCGCGGGCGCTGGACGGAGCGGGTCCTGTCCAGGGGCCGCGCGCCTTGGGGCCAGGGCGCCTTCTTGAAGGGTAGGCGGCTGAGGCACCTCCGGAGCTGCATTGCCTGCGCAGGGCAGTGGGCGGTGCAGCGAGAGGGATGGTGCAGGGGAGCCCCCTACGGTGCTGACGAGCTCGGTGATGCGGGCAAGCCACTCGTCATAGAGGTCGTCGATGCGATGGTAGTGCAGGAGCTCTCGTGCCAGGAGCAGCGCAGCGTGCGCGTCCACAGGGGCGCGACGGGCGTGCGATGACGATCCTGCTGGAGTCAGCGACGGGGTGGCAGTGCGGCCTTCTCGCCGCACCGAGGGATGTAGGGATGAGGCCTGCTGCTCGACGGCACGCGACGTGGAACGACGGGGGCATCCGCCGACGGGCGCCGTCTGGGCGATGCGGGTGGCGAGAGCAGCCCGGCGCTCGGCGCGGGCTCGACGAGCGTCAGACATGGACACGACGGACGGTAGAACACAGACGACGTAAGGCGTGATTCCGGCGCACCCCTACCTGGCACGTCAAATGTCGGATTTCGGGATCAGGCAGACCCTTAAGGTTTGAACTCTGGGGTGCGCACGGAGATCAATCCCCCTACCGGCTCATGTCTCGTCGCCTCGCAAAGGATCTAAGCTACACAAATAACAACACAACAGACGCAAGGTTTATACTGGTTCAGGCCACCATGGTGGTGTAATACCCTACTCCAGTGTGTGTGGTGTGTGGATTGCCTCTGGGGCTGATGAACAATACAAGGGAAGAAGAGCCTCGCGAGGGATGTTCTTGTGGTGGTGTTGTCCCTTCGGTGGGGTGATTCCAGATTGCCTCTATGTCATGGTGGCTAGCCCTATTTATAGAGCAAGGCTCTGGTCCTCTTCCCAAATATTGAGCGGGAAGGGCGCCAACAATTGGCCATTTTGAAGGGGAGCATCTAGTACACTTATATCCTGACTAAAGTTTATCCTCGCCTGCCAAAGGCTCTGACGATGACGCCTTCCTGGGCTCCACGATGACCTCCATCCTGCTGTTCTGCTGGTCTTGGTCTTGTTGCACCGGGATGGTAACCTTTGCCTGATGCCTTGGCCTGGGCTTGCCCCCTTTGCACCAAAGGGGAAACAAGGACACTTCCTAGGCGGGCGCCCGCCTGGCGCCCGCCTGGCTTTGATCGTCATGGCTTGCGTCACGGGGACCTCGTGAGATACCCCGCCTTGATCTCTCCGCCTCCTCGCGAGGCAGCCTGAAGAGGCCGCGCCTGAGGAAGCTTCCTGTCGTCCGCCCCGCGAGGCTTGGCCCCTCGCGTGGGTCTTGAGCTTGTGTTGACGAAGATGGGCCATACCGGGCCACTCCTTGAGCCACACTGCAGGCCACAGGCAGGCAAGTCTGGGTACCCCTGTTCCCAGAATGCCGACAGTACCAGTCGTCGGCTTCAGCCCCCACGTAAATATTACAGGGGTGTTCGGGAACACGTGACATCACTTAATCCAATGTCTTGGTCCCATGTAGGAGGCGTCTCACTGAGTGAACTAGGCAATCAGACTATGCGGCTTTACTACTTTCACTTAGCCATAATAGTCTATTAGTGGCGCTAAGTAACTGCCCCTCATTGCATGATCAGCAATCCAAAGTGCGGCACCTTTGCAATGCGGCTGGTCAAAAACCCAGCCCCTCGTATAACACTAAATCACCGGATCGCTGACCTGCTCTCGCTTATCATGACAGTCAATTTTTGGCTTTCTCTATTTAGGTACTTGACCAGACGAACCGGAAATACAATCGCAGTAGTTCTCCCTTTTCTACCTTAGCTGAACTTGCGGAACGTAAGGTGGCAAACACAGGAGCCGGGCAACCCAACTATAGACCAAAGACATGATTCGGAGCCGATGCATATAATGGGATATCCGGGACATCGAAGAGTTCCCTATTGGTGTTCAGACTTAAGAGTTTTGTGGGGCCGAATACAATCTCTGGTATGTCAGGACCCCGACTCAATGCCACAACGATCTAGCATGTAACACCTCATATCACTTTGCGGCCTCACGCACGGTATTCCCACGGGTGTCGCCTTACCTTGCCCGGGACCGTTTGCGCCTTTTGGCACACGTATATGATAGTGTCGCTAGCATCCATATGATAAGGAGCCCGGGCTGACATGGCTAGTCGTAAACCCAAAGTGGCACAGACTTACAGGGACAGGCATCCATGACCCGGCATCGAACATGTCGGTCATCAGCGAGTGAATCCAGGCTGTAGCACTGGGCTAGCAGGACTCCAGTGAACCGGGCTGTAGCGGGCTAACAGGACTCCGGTATTCATCGCGTGACATTTCCCCGAAGGGACAGACACAGGAACGAAGAAGGACACATGCCGGCCAGCCTAAGTGTTCCGGAGCAGTAGCAAGCTACCATGGCTCGGTGGAAACACTAGGAGACATTTCCCCGTAAGAGAGACTACTACAGATAAACAACTAGATGGTCAGATCCCACACATACCAAGCATTTCAATACATACACACAATATGCTCGATATGTGCAAATACAACATGGCATCACAACATGACTCTACGACTCAAGTAATTTATTCAATAGGCTCCGAGGAGCGAGATATTACAAACATGAGTCTCATGACCCAACATTCAGAGCATACAAATCAAAGCACAAGCGGAATCTATAATGTCTGAGTACAGACATCTATAAATGAAAAAGGCTTGAAAGCCTGACTATCTACCAGATCCTGCCGGGGGCACAAGATCGTAGCTGAGGTAACAAGCTAAACGTCGAAGTCCACGTGGAACTACTAGTGAGACCGAAGTCTCTCTGCAAAAAACATAAAATAGGCAAACGTGAGTACAAATGTACCAAGCAAGACTTACATAAAACTAACTACATATGCATCATTATCAACAAGGGGGTGGTGGGGTTAACTGCAGCAAGCCAGCTTTGACTCGGTGGCTATCCTGAACTACGACTGCAAGTAACTCTTTGAGGTGGCGCACACGAGTCCACATATTCACCATATCAATACACCACTATGGATCCGCTCCCGTCTCCCTACGAGAACGCCATCCATAGCACTCACGCTTATCTTGCGTATTTTAGAGTATCCACTTTCACTTGTCTATGAACTGATATGAGCAACCCAGAAGTCCTTTTCCGCGGACACGGCTATTCGAATAGATCATATTAACCCTGCAGGGGTGTACTTCTTCATACATGTTTCCACCACTTAGCGTCTGCACACGACATGTGCTCGGCAGACTTCAAGCGAAAGCCGACGTGGGTGTAGACCACGACCTACCTAAACACTCAAGTCTCTAGTCCAGGTTTATTGCCTATTCGGGTTCCATCCATGAGGAGATCCGGCCGGAGTTTCGCTCACAGCCCCAAACGATGTGAACAAGGTTCCCGAGATACCAAACGGGCATCCGGTACACCGTGCCACGTACCTACCGCATCACAGCCCACCCCTACGGTCAGCGCTGTCCACGGCCTCCAGTAAGCTACAAACACCAGAAACTACTTGCAACTCCTGGACAGAGGACTAGGGTGAATAAGAAGTCGAGCGGGGTCATATTTCAGGGCCCAATGCATGGTAGTAGCTGAATCATGGATCACAAACACAGAACTCAGTTCCTGAGGACGGCTTCCATGAGACAACCCACCATGTACTCCTACATGGGCTCTCACCGCTACCTTTACCAAAACGTGTTCACACACTTAGCTCACACACAGTAGGACATGTTCACACGCCTCTGATTCATCCCCGATGAATCAGACCTGACTCAACTCTAAGCAGTAGCAGGCATGACAAACAAGCATGAATGAGTAGGCACAACAGGGCTCAAACAACTCCTACTCATGCTAGTGGGTTTCATCTATTTACTGTGGCAATGACAGGTCATGCAAAGGATAAAGGGGTTCAGCTACCGCAGCAAGTAACAGATGAATCGTTGTTGTCCTAATGCAGTAAAAGAGAGCAGGAGCGAGAGAGTGGGATTGTATCGGAATGAACAAGGGGGTTTTGCTTGCCTGGCACTTCTGAAGATAACATTGAGTCTTCATCAGTGTCAACGATCACAACGTCGGAACATCGTCTACCGGGAGGGAACAGATACCGGCAACACAGAAGAAATACAATCAATGCAATGCACAATATGATGCATGCTCATGACATGGCAATATGAATGTGTTTTGAGCTAATGCAACTAGCAACAGATTAAATGAAGTTGGTTTGAATACAAGATTCAAATTCAAACTCCATATGTGATTATTTAAATGCCCTTTAATTGATTTGTGCTAAACAGCAGCTATAAGTTGTTCTAACATGCATGAAAATGGTACAGATGGATTCCTTGAATTTTTCTGATAATTTTTCATATATAATTTATTTAATTTGGAGTTACGGTTAATTTTCTATGATTTTTAGAAGTTTTAGGCATTTTCTGGAATTTCCTGAATATTTAGAATTAAATAATTCCAGAAATGAATTATGCGTCAGCCCACGTCACTGTGACGTCAGCAGAGTCAACTGGGCTGGTCCGGTCAAACCTGACGTGTGGGGACCACACGTCAGTGACACAGTTAACTAACCTAAGTTTAATTAGAGCCTGGGCCCACATGTCAGTGTCAGCAGGGGGGGGGGGTAATTAGTTCAACTAATTCGATTAGTGCTAATCCTAATTAGCTAACAGGGCTGGGCCCACCTGTCATTGAGTCAGGGCGTCCAACTGGGGTCAAAACTCGCCGGACTTGGTCCACGGCTCGTCGCCGGTGAAGCCCGAGACGGCGGAGGGGGTCGGAATTCCTCCTCCGGCGACCAAATGGCCGGCGGAGGGCAGCTACGTGACGCTGAAGATCCCGCGCGTCGAGTGGTGCGGTCAGTTAGGCCGGGGGCGACCTATATCGACGGCGGCGAGCTCAAAGGCGGCGGCCGGAGTTCGGGCCAGCACGACGTGGTGGCTGCAGCGCGTTAGCCGGAGAGCAGAGGAGCGCGTCGGGACCCTGGGTACCTGGAGAGCACGCGGGAGCTACTGGAGCGAGCGGAAGAGCTCCGGGGCGTGAGGTTCGCCGGCCATGGCGATGGCCGGAGCTCGGTGCTTGCGGGGACGGCAGCTACGGCACGAGAACGAGCAGGGGGTCAGAGGGGAAACAGAGAGGAGCTCACGGGGGTTGCGACGGTGGCCTCGGGGAGCTCGGGGAGGCGTCAGGGAGGGCACACGGTCGCCGGCGATCTCGGCGGCCGAAGCTTGAAGAAGAGGTCGGGGAAGCCGCTGCAAGGCGCGTCCGCTTGTGTGGCTTGGCGGGGACGGTGTAGAGGTCAGCGGCGGAGCTTCTGGA
The DNA here is from genome assembly GCF_018294505.1 of Triticum aestivum. Lineage (NCBI taxonomy): Eukaryota > Viridiplantae > Streptophyta > Magnoliopsida > Poales > Poaceae > Triticum > Triticum aestivum. The sequence continues at coordinate 507,594,818 of NC_057795.1, forward strand.
ACTCGCGGAGGGGCGAGGGAGGGCTGGTGGCTGCGGCTATGGCGAACGACGGCGACGGCTGTGCTCGGGGATCACAGGGAAGAGAGGGAAAGAGAGAGCCAGAGGAGGGGGAGCGATCCAGAGGGAGAGGGAAGTGAGAGGGGGGGGGTCGAGGAGGCGCGTGGCGTCTCCGGGGCGTCGAGGAGGAAGCAGGAGCTGGCCAGGGGGAAGCAGGAGGTGGCCGAGGCCTCTCGGGCGCGCGCCACGCCTCGCCTCTGTTCGTCCTCCTGGCAGAGGAGGAAGATGACAAGGGGGAGGAGGTGGGCTGGGCCGGCCAGATAGGCTGGCCAGCTGGGCCAGGTAAGTGGTGCCAGGTAACTTCCTTCTCTCTCTGTTTTATTTTTTTTCTATTCTGTTTTGTTTTATTTAATTTATTTTGCCACTGTTTTGAATTTAAAATAATTCAAACAATGCCAAAAACTCCTCTGAATATTTTATATTGCTAGATGGACTTTTCCAAAAGCTTATAAAATATTTCAGGGGTATTTGAAATTATATTCTAATTATATGAATATAATTCAAATTCAAATAGCTAATGAATTAAATCCAAAGTCCCAAAAATAATTCCTTAAAAATGTTCAATATTTTGGTTGGGACCAGAACTCTTACCAAAAATTATCAAACATTTAAGAAGAGCATTTTGGAGCAATGAATGAGATTTCTAGGGTTTTTGCCCCTCTTTTATTTAAGTTTTTGAGGCTTCCAAAATTCCTCAGTTCAAGTTTCGAAAATATAGACATGATGCACACATGAAGCTAGCCTGGAGCACTACCAGCAGCTAGGGATGTGACAACTCACCCCCACTAAACAAGAATCTCGTCTCGAGATTCAAGCGTAGGGTAAGGTGAAGGGGTAACGCAGACTAGTATAATCTTCACGATCCAGGTTGCACTTCAATTGAACGTTGATTCAATTACCATCTTTGACTCGAAGTCTTCCTCTGAGAACTCCAACTAGCATGACGAGAAGAGGAAAGGAAAACTCTAGAAGAATCTATCTTCTCGAAGATCAATCAACCTAGGATCAGCTCGCAAAGCGAGTCGTAGCAACATCTCTTGAGCTGAGACGCGAAGCATACATCTGAAGAGATGGAGTGAGACAGATGATGAGGGTCACTAGGTAGACAACAATTCCACACTTAAGAAGGTGGTAAACGATTGTCAACATAGCGAGGAGTTGAGTTGCCATGATACCACAACGATGCACCTTAGATAAGGTGACTCGTAGAAATATCCAAGTGGCAAAAAGAATTACCTTTGATTCAGAGATCATTGAGACTCTTTAAACCAGCCTAAGGCAATTCTCGAGCAATCGTTTGGAGGGGGTCGGTAGAATGGCATACTCCGACTTGGCTGATGTGGATTACCTTGTTGAAGACAACGTAATGGATAAATTTGCTTATCACCGGAAATGGAAGAGACCCATGGTAGAATGGCACATTGGCGGTGCAAGCTGGGAACAAAATGCAAATGCTGGGAATGATTCTGGTAACTGGGGAAGAACCCAACAATAGAGAGTGAATTCACTGTCTGAAAAGGTCATAGCATTGCCGAGGAAACTGAGAGGAATCCCAGTTAGTGCCGAAGATAACACCTAGCGCTTGTGCGTGCTCTCAAGAACTTGAGCATTTCCACAATCATTAAGGTTTTATCAACATCCGTGTCAAGGATCCTGGCAACACAACTTGCTACCATGATGGCTAATGATGGATGATGCAGATGCAAAGGAAGATAACACCTTCTCAGATTTCACCTTAGCGAGGCCAAGGAAATAAAAATCTGGATGATCGACCGAGAGACATTTAGCACTCCGCTTCTAATGTTCTCCTTGATGTGCTAGTGTAACCCATTCATAGATATGGTTTGATATCTAGAACATCAAGTAAAAAGGTCGGACTTCGGGATCTCAGAAATCCATAGGGGCAACTAGGGAGTAAATCCTACGAAATCCCTATGGGGAGGTGGCCAACTTCCTCAAACAAGATACTATAATAATAGGTCTTCCGGATGGGTGTGTTGGCCACGACATCCACCTTACCGGTTATCGAGGGACCAATATTATAGTTCTTGGGAAATGTTCCAACCATCATATCTGCCTGAGATTCAGATCTGGTTGGTGTTAGGATATTCCAGACTCATCGAGTCTAGGAAGAAAAATGAAAGTTTGCAACACAATTCGACGAGATGAAGTTGCGAGATTCTCGGGGAATGAACTACGATAGCAAGCTCCAAAACATGAGATGGTTCTGCTACGCACGTGTGAACATGTTGTCTCAGACAAACATGATCACATGGTAGTCTTACAATAAAACACTACCGAGTTCTGGTTGGGAACCATCACCGTGGATAACGAAGTCCTTGCATAAGTCATATGATTAGCTCTTATGAAGGAACTTCTTCTCCTTGAACAAATCAATCAGTGGCTTGGTGTGCTCGGGACACATATGGAATGAAGGTTGCAAGTCTTCAAACCACAGAGTTCTTCGCACGTGTGCATGCCTGATTTGGGATGATTCCAAAGGAAACAACATTAACTTTCTCAAATTCACAGCGGCAACTTTCACCAAATGCACGTGTATAAGAGGAAGTCACTCCTTTCATCAAACACATACCCCATGAGCTAGCATGAGGAAAATGCTTTCAAAAGTTTTCCAACACTAGCTTAATGTTCAGCAAAATTATGGAGAAGACAAGGATGTTGTCAATGGGATCAACAACAATTCATCCGGGTTTCCTTTTAAAAGGAATTCCATAGTTAAGTGGACACGGTGATAGCATTGGTCAGACCAAAGAATATAATGGTGTATGCTCGAGGAAAAACCCACGAATAAGACAACATTACGAACATCGTTGGTTCTGACTTGATTTGAAGATAGCCCACACCCAAATGAAAGTTTTTATAAGGCAATAGGTCCAATAACTGATCACAGTGACCAATCGATGAAGATATCATCTTTCTTCAGCACACACTACACAAGAATATCCCTTTGGAACGAACTAAGTTAGGCAAGCTTTTATCTTCCAACTCTCCATGTTGTTGTCTAGCTTAACCAATTAGCTCAGGGGTATCCAACACGGATTCTTGGAGAAAGGGTGGTTTACAGGATAAACCAACTTGATCACGAGCTCAACATAACAGTCAGGTGACAACCCGGTGACACTTCCAAGAAGATATTTGGAAAGTCACGAACCACCGATATGTTACTAAGCTCGAGAACAATCTTGCTTTTCAGGGCAAGACGATATAATCAAACAAGCAAGGATTGACACTATCCTAACTCATTGATTGAAAAGTGCACCAGGAATAAGGACTAGGTAGCACGATCCATCTTAGAATGATGACTCAATAATCAGCACGCTAAGAATGAGGTTGTTGTCCATTTAACTACCAAGCAACGGAGTTGCTAGCAGTATTGATTTCATACACCACGATTCACTTGTCGGCATTCCGGTTACAATAACACAGGAACCGAGGAATGAACAATGATGGCAAGAAGTATCACTGTACCAAGATTTCATAGGATGGTGTGCAATTCCTATAACAATCCCGATATAAAGATGGTAATACTCCATGGTAGAACAGAGCAAAAGCTGGATTGGCATTTTGATCTGCGGAGCACAACTTCTTTGACCCAATCCTGGATATGGAAGAGGTACTGGAGTTTGTTTCTCCTGGTCATTCTACGATAGAATGGCTTGACGGACCACAAGAGTAATAGGCATCGATAAACGAACGCACGCATACTCTTGACTATCAATTGATAGGCGAGGGTCAGAGGACAACTAAAGAGGGACAACTCAAAGGAACATACGATTTTCTGAGTTGTGGATGCATGGTTTAGCATGTCGAACGAAGTTCAACATATTTCTTCCGGATAACCCATGCAGAAAGGTAGAACTGGCAGAGCCACAATATATAATGGAGAACTCATCAAGAATAATCCTGTTGTGATATTTCAGTTCAACGAGGAACTTCTGCCATAAGTAGTTCATGGTATTTGGAAGAAGAAGATACCACGGACTTCAAGGACTATCGCAAAGGTTACTAATATCCTAAAGGCACTAGCAATTACTATCAACATGAAGTAGGTAGAGTGAATCTCGGGTTCAGAACCCAGGAATAGAATACCTACTACTAAGTAGCATCACGGGATGCTTCCGAGAATAAAGGCCAGAATCATCACACTGGGAACACAGATCATGGCTAGACCACTAGATGATCCCCTAAGACACCTAGGGTCATAATAATAACTCCAACATAAATGTCAAGGCAATAGAATACCTTAACTCAACAATTAGTGTGATTGAGCTGGCATAAAGGAACATCGAAACCAGAGGGAAAGGATTTTGCAAATGCATCAGACTATTTAGAAACCTGGGAATGACTCGGACAGCATAACGGCTGTAAATGCTCAAAAAGATTTGAGACATTCACAAAAATGGTGGCATAACCACTCAGAGCACAATATCAAGGTTCTGAGATCAACAGTAATCATACAGAAGTAGTAGGAACTGAAACGAGGCTTAAGTCCAACAATCTTATAAGTCTACGGATTAGTAACACGTGATCCTAATAGAAAGAAGAGATAGCCTAGTTCTTAATCCCCGTAGAAGAGAAGATGATGACTCAGATCAGAAGGCCATGAGGTATAAGGAGTAAAAAGAGCCTTACGTTCCATCCCACAATCAATTCCCTTATATAACTAAAGAATTTCTAGACTCAACTTCGACCAGTTTGGCTTGGTAATCCTACAGGCAGTCAAGCTCTGATACCAACGCTGTCAGGACCCCGACTCAATGCCACATCGATCTAGCATGTAACACCTCATATCACTTTGCGGCCTCACGCACGGTATTCCCACGGGTGTCGCCTTACCTTTGCCCGGGACCGTTTGCGCCTTTTGGCACACGTATATGACAGTGTCGCTAGCATCCATATGATAAGGAGCCCGGGCTGACATGGCTAGTCGTAAACCCAAAGTGGCACAGACTTACAGGGACAGGCATCCATGACCCAGCATCGAACGTGTCGGTCATCAGCGAGTGAATCCAGGCTGTAGCACTGGGCTAGCAGGACTCCGGTGAACCGGGCTGTAGCGGGCTAACAGGACTCCGGTATTCATCGCGTGACATTTCCCCGAAGGGACAGACACAGGAACGAAGAAGGACACATGCCGGCCAGCCTAAGTGTTCCGGAGCAGTAGCAAGCTACCATGGCTCGGTGGAAACACTAGGAGACATTTCCCCGTAAGAGAGGCTACTAAAGATAAACAACTAGATGGTCAGATCCCACACATACCAAGCATTTCAATAACATACACACAATATGCTCGATATGTGCAAATACAACATGGCATCACAACATGACTCTACGACTCAAGTAATTTATTCAATAGGCTCCGAGGAGCGAGATATTACAAACATGGGTCTCATGACCCAACATTCAGAGCATACAAATCAAAGCACAAGCGGAAGCTATCATGTCTGAGTACAGACATCTATAAATGAAAAAGGCTGAGAAGCCTGACTATCTACCAGATCCTGCCGAGGGCACAAGATCGTAGCTGAGGTAACAAGCTAAACGTCGAAGTCCACGTGGAACTACTAGTGAGACCGAAGTCTCTCTGCAAAAACATAAAATAGGCAAACGTGAGTACAAATGTACCCAGCAAGACTTACATCAGAACTAACTACATATGCATCATTATCAACAAAGGGGATGGTGGGGTTTAACTGCAGCAAGCCAGCTTTGACTCGGTGGCTATCCTGAACTACGACTGCAAGTAACTCTTTGAGGTGGCGCACACGAGTCCACATATTCACCATATCAATACACCACTATGGATCCGCTCCCGTCTCCCTACGAGAACGCCATCCATAGCACTCACGCTTATCTTGCGTATTTTAGAGTATCCACTTTCACTTGTCTATGAACTGATATAAGCAACCCAGAAGTCCTTTTCCGCGGACACGGCTATTCGAATAGATGATATTAACCCTGCAGGGGTGTACTTCTTCATACATGTTTCCACCACTTAGCGTCTGCACACGACATGTGCTCGGCAGACTTCAAGCGAAAGCCGACGTGGGTGTAGACCACGACCTACCTAAACACTCAAGTCTCTAGTCCAGGTTTATCGCCTATTCGGGTTCCATCCATGAGGAGATCCGGCCGGAGTTTCGCTCACAGCCCCAAACGATGTGAACAGGGTTCCCGAGATACCAAACGGGCATCCGGTACACCGTGCCACGTACCTACCGCATCACAGCCCACCCCTACGGTCAGCGCTGTCCACGGCCTCCAGTAAGCTACAAACACCAGAAACTACTTGCAACTCCTGGACAGAGGACTAGGGTGAATAAGAAGTCGAGCGGGGTCATATTTCAGGGCCCAATGCATGGTAGTAGCTGAATCATGGATCACAAACACAGAACTCAGTTCCTGAGGACGGCTTCAATGAGACAACCCACCATGTACTCCTACATGGCCTCTCACCGCTACCTTTACCAAATCGTGTTCACACACTTAGCTCACACACAGTAGGACATGTTCACACGCCTCTGATTCATCCCCGATGAATCAGACCTGACTCAACTCTAAGCAGTAGCAGGCATGACAAACAAACATGAATGAGTAGGCACAACAGGGCTCAAACAACTCCTACTCATGCTAGTGGGTTTCATCTATTTACTGTGGCAATGACAGGTCATGCAGAGGATAAAGGGGTTCAGCTACCGCAGCAAGTAACAGATGAATCGTTGTTGTCCTAATGCAGTAAAAGAGAGCAGGAGCGAGAGAGTAGGATTGTATCGGAATGAACAAGGGGGTTTTGCTTGCCTGGCACTTCTGAAGATAACGTTGAGTCTTCATCAGTGTCAACGATCACAACGTCGGAACATCGTCTACCGGGAGGGAACAGATACCGGCAACAAGAAGAAATACAATCAATGCAATGCACAATATGATGCATGCTCATGACATGGCAATATGAATGTGTTTTGAGCTAATGCAACTAGCAACAGATTAAATGAAGTTGGTTTGAATACAAGATTCAAATTCAAACTCCGTGATTATTTAAATGCCCTTTAATTGATTTGTGCTAAACAGCAGCTATAAGTTGTTCTAACATGCATGAAAATGCTACAGATGGATTCCTTGAATTTTTCTGATAATTTTTCATATATAATTTATTTAATTTGGAGTTACGGTTAATTTTCTATGATTTTTAGAAGTTTTAGGCATTTTCTGGAATTTCCTGAATATTTAGAATTAAAATAATTCCAGAAAATGATTTATGGCGTCAGCCCCACGTCACTGTGACGTCAGCAGAGTCAACTGGGCTGGTCCGGTCAAACCTGACGTGTGGGGACCACACGTCAGTGACACAGTTAACTAACCTAAGTTTAATTAGAGCCTGGGCCCACATGTCAGTGTCAGCAGGGGGGGTAATTAGTTTAACTAATTCGATTAGTGCTAATCCTAATTAGCTAACAGGGCTGGGCCCACCTGTCATTGAGTCAGGGCGTCCAACTGGGGTCAAAACTCGCCGGACTTGGTCCACGGCTCGTCGCCGGTGAAGCCCGAGACGGCGGAGGGGGTCGGAATTCCTCCTCCGGCGACCAAATGGCCGGTGGAGGGCAGCTACGTGACGCTGAAGATCCCGCGCGTCGAGTGGTGTGGTCAGTTAGGCCGGGGGCGACCTATATCGACGGCGGCGAGCTCAAAGGCGGCGGCCGGAGATCGGGCCAGCACGACGTGGTGGCTGCAGCGCGTTAGCCGGAGAGCAGAGGAGCGCGTCGGGACCCTGGGGACCTGGAGAGCACGCGGGAGCTACTGGAGCGAGCGGAAGAGCTCCGGGGCGCGAGGTTCGCCGGCCATGGCGATGGCCGGAGCTCGGTGCTTGCGGGGACGGCAACTACGGCACGAGAACGAGCAGGGGGTCAGAGGGGAAATAGAGAGGAGCTCACGGGGGTTGCGACGGTGGCCTCGGGGAGCTCGGGGAGGCGTCAGGGAGGGCACACGGTCGCCGGCGATCTCGGCGGCCGAAGCTTGAAGAAGAGGTCGGGGAAGCCGCTGCAGGGCGCGTCCGCTCGTGTGGCTTGGCGGGGACGGTGTAGAGGTCAGCGGCGGAGCTTCTGGAACTGGCGGAGGGGCGAGGGAGGGCTGGTGGCTGCGGCTATGGCGAACGGCGGCGATGGCTGCGCTCGGGGATCACAGGGAAGAGAGGGAAAGAGAGAGCCAGAGGAGGGGGAGCGATCCAGAGGGAGAGGGAAGTGAGAGGGGGGGTCGAGGAGGCGCGTGGCGTCTCCGGGGCGTCGAGGAGGAAGCAGGAGGTGGCCAGGGGGAAGCAGGAGGTGGCCGAGGCCTCTCGGGCGCGCGCCACGCCTCGCCTCTGTTCGTCCTCCTGGCAGAGGAGGAAGATGACAAGGGGGAGGAGGTGGGCTGGGCCGGCCAGATAGGCTGGCCAGCTGGGCCAGGTAAGTGGCGCCAGGTAACTTCCTTCTCTCTCTGTTTTATTTTCTTTCTATTCTGTTTTGTTTTATTTAATTTATTTTGCCACTGTTTTGAATTTAAAATAATTCAAACAATGCCAAAAACTCCTCTGAATATTTTATATTGCTAGATGGACTTTTCCAAAAGCTTATAAAATATTTTAGGGGTATTTGAAATTATATTCTAATTATATGAATATAATTCAAATTCAAATAGCTAATGAATTAAATCCAAAGTCCCAAAAATAATTCCTTAAAAATGTTCAATATTTTGGTTGGGACCAGAACCCTTACCAAAAATTATCAAACATTTAAGAAGAGCATTTTGGAGCAATGAATGAGATTTCTAGGGTTTTTGCCCCTCTTTTATTTAAGTTTTTGAGGCTTCCAAAATTCCTCAGTTCAAGTTTCGAAAATATAGACATGATGCACACATGAAGCTAGCCTGGAGCACTACCAGCAGCTAGGGATGTGACATGGTATGAATACCGTGTCGAACCATGTACGTCAGTCGAACGTAAGGAGGAGCATGGATGACAAGGAAAAACCAAAACCCAACCAAGAAGGGGATAATCATCTGCGCCCTTTATATCTTTATTGATACGCTGATGACTTGCAATGTTGTGTAATATTAAGGTCATATTACATGCCCAACGAGAAAAAGAAAAGATTTTACATAAAGGAAAGTTTAACACAGGGCCTAAAATCATAGTTTAGAAAAGAAGCTTTAATGATGCCCTGCCGCATGTCTGTGCCTTTTCTCCTTAGTAATAAGTCCTTTGACAGGAGTGTTTGATGGTTGGGACGCGCAGGCCTTAAAAGGATCTCATGCGACAACCATCTCAGAAGTAGGGCTCTTGATGAACCTGCGTCAAAAGGGAAAAAAGATATATGCGGTCCAACTATGATCGAGCCATGCAATGGACCTCTTCCGCGGTGTGCCTCCAGCGCAGCCCAAGATATTTTTAGTGTGTAATTATGTGTGCGCGGTACATAAGCCGCAACCAGGTGGGGTGAATGGCGGAGGCCGAACCTCTAATTAATGTCCGGATCCATTTATTTGTTGCTATTATGGGCGGACCTAACTCGTTTGGATGCGTCATTGGCTTTACTGGCTGGTGAACTGTTCGGCTTGGTAAGGCCGCTATATACTACGACTGCAAGGGCCGGAGTGTTCTCCTCAGTATGGAGTGAGCGCTCCATTTTTCCATTGACTGTAATAACGCCACGGGGTCTAGGCATTTTAAGCTTCAAGTAAGCGTAGTGCGGGACTGCATTGAAGCGAGCGAAAGTAGTTCGTCCGAGCAGTGCATGGTAGCCACTGTGGAAAGGGACGATGTCGAAGATTAATTCTTCACTGCGAAATTTATCTAGGGAGCCGAATACTACCTCAAGTGTAATTGAACCCGTACAACGGGCCTCCACTCCAGGTATCACACCTTTAAAGGTAGTGTTACTATGCTTGATTCGTGATGGTTCGATCCCCATCTTACAGACAGTATGTTGTTAGATCAAGTTGAGGTTGCTTCCTCCGTCCATCAGGACTCTAGTGAGGTGGTATCCGTCAATGATTGGATCAAGAACCAGGGAGGCCAAACCCCTATGACGGATACTGGTTGGGTGGTCCCTGCGATCAAAGGTGGTCGGACATGCTGACCATGGGTTAAACTTGGGAGTGACATGCTCTACGGCATAGACGTCCCATAATGCACGTTTGAGCTCCCTTTTGGGGATATGAGTGACATATATCATGTTCACTATCTTCACCTCGGGGGGAAACTGGTTCTGATCCCCGGTGTTCGGCTGACAGGGCTCGTCATCGTCTTTGCTTGGAGGCCCTTCATCGTCGAATTGAGGCAGTAGCTTGCGCCTAGGGTAACTTTTGACAGGCCGCTCTTGGCCGTATTCCTCGGTGGCCAGGACTTTAGTCCACCTTTCATTCTGTGTATCTTGCTCGGCTTTGAGCTGTTGCTGCTTCTTCTTCAGGCTCCGGGTTGTAGCAATGAGCTACCGCTTAAAGCGCTCTTGGTCGAGGGGTTCCTCTGGGACAATGAGGTCTTCGTCACCGAGGCTAACCTCCTCTTCGAATTTTGGCATGTAGTTGCTGTCCTCCGCATCTTTGTTGTCAGCGTGTTCAGGACTATATTCACCCTCTTCCCACTCGTCCTGTTCGGATGTGGGCTCGATGGGGTATTCGGGATCTTCGGCACCATCCGGAGTCTCGTTGTCTCTGGTGTCGGTATTACTATCCTTCGCCCAATGCGATCATGAGCGGTGCCGCTGACGTTGGTGCTTTGGTGGTTTATCGATGGTTTTGTCCTCATCTGGTCTCGGATTATCCTCGTTGTTCTTTGGAGTGTCCACCATGTACACATCATAGGTTGAGGTGGCAGTCCAACGCCCTATTATGGGTGGGACTTGGCTTGGTTCGGCGTCGGCATCGTCGTCCATGCCTTCGATGTCTTCGGACGCATAGTCCAACATGTCGGTTAAGTCTTTGACAGTGGGTATTAAGTGGGTGGTGGGTGGGGCATAAAATTCCCCGCTCTCAGCCCCCAGTCCAAGCTGGGTACAACTCGGAGGTAAGGCCTCAGTGATGGCGAGAGACTGCATCAAACCCAATGCTTCATCTAAGAGCAGAAGTAGGATCGAAAACTGCGGATCTGCTGAGCTGAGTTCGGCATGGGATGCCTGATCGAACCCGCTGAGTGCAGACCTCGGCAGTTCGAGATGATTGCCCAGAGCTAATTCTAAGATTGCATCTGGGTCTTCGGTCGGGAGTTCCACACAGGGAAGAAGACCGGTGGGGCTCATGCTCCCATCTTTGGACAATAGGACCTGCCCCGAATCTAAGGCCAAGGCGGATGTGGATGTCGACCCCTGGATGGGATCAGACAGGGGATCCAAAGAGTCTTCTCAGCGGGGACACAGAGTGGTGGCCGAGGCCGCGAACCCGTCAAATACTAGATCTCCACGGATGTCAACAATGTTGTTCAGGTTTTCAAACCTGATCTGTTGGCCGGGGGCATAACTATCGACCTGCTCGAGGCGGCCGATCGAGTTGGCATAAAGCACGAAGCCACCAAACATAAAAAGCTGCCCAGGGAGAAAAAATTCCTTGGATGCAACATCATTATTGATGAAGAGGTGAGCCATCGATCCTTCTGTCAATGATAGAGTGGAGCTCTCAATGAAAGCACCAATGTCGGTGTCAAAACCGGCAGATCTAGGGTAGGAGAGCCCAAGCTGTACGTTTGAGGATTAATGGTGACTATGGACAGAGGACATAGTGTTTTACCTACGTTCGAGCCCTCTTAATGGAGGTAAAACCCTACTCCTTCTTGATTATATTCGAGATTATAGGGGTTACAGGAGTTGATCTACCTCGAGATTGATTGGGCTAACCCTAGATAGCTAGCCTAGCAATGTTGTGATCCTGGCTCCGATCTACCCTCCGGTTTATATAGACACCGGGGGGGCTTAGGGTTGTACAATGTCAGTTTTATAGAAAGGAATATGATATCCGAACACCTATACTTGCCATCCACGCATACGGGAGTCCGCACCGGACACGAGAGGTGATCTTCTATCTTGTATCTTGACGGCCCATCAGTCCGGCCCACATTAATAGACCAGACGCCTGAGGGCCCCCTAGTCCAGGACTCCCACAACATCGTGGATGAACAGTCGCAGGTGGAGGCTGGAGGAGGTCGAGTGTGGATGAACAGTAGCCCATGGAGGCTGGAGCAAGGCAGTAGACGGTGGATGAACAGTAGCCGTGGAGTCCCATTTTGCGATACGCCACACCCCTCTCGATGAAAAGGACCCCCGTTTCGACCGTAGGAGGTCGAAGAGAAGTTCGTTTCCTCCGTTTTGTGGTACGCCACACCCCTCCCAATCAACAACACCCCGTTTCGACCGTAGGAGCTCGAACACAAGTCCGTTTCCTCCGTTTTGCGGTACGCCAGACCCTTCCCGATGAACAAAACCCCATTTTGATCGTACACGGTCGAAGACAAGGCCGTTTTCCTCCGTTTTGCGGTACGCCAGACCCCATTCTGTCTGTTCTGTCCAAGCTAGTTGGCTTGCATTGAACACGACCCCTTCCGACCCAGTCTGTTTCCTCCTGATGAACAGGACGCGTTCCGACCCAGTCACTTAGCTCCTGCAAACACAACGTTGTTTCCTCCATTCCGACCCAGCCGGTTGGCTGTCGATGAACAGCATGCCATTGCTTCCCTCCGCTGCCTCTCCATGTACATGAGCCCTGTCCATACATATGCACAAGTAGGCGTTACAGACCCCACTCGTATGTATGTACGTACGTGTACACGATATAGATGGGACTACCTGAACAGCTACCATTTCTTACTGGGCCATGGTTCATCGTTGTAGAAAGACCGATGGACCAGTATGTACGTACACATTTGTGACCAGAATGACAACGCTATGTAGCTATAACCGGGTAGGTCCCGACTCAGCGAGGATAAGGAGGCACTTCCTTGCGTGCAAAGATGTAGCTGGTGGGTCTGAGCTGACTGGGGGAGGATTCTTTTTTTTGCGCGAAATAAGGAGGTACTTCCTTGCGCGAAAAGATGTAGTTGGTGGGTCCATCTGTTAGCCTCACCGCGTACAGTCCTCTTCTGATGGATGTCGTTTGTTAACCACGTTGATCACGCCGTGTGGACAGCACTAGGCGATGGATGACGGTGGTTTGGACGGCTGGAGCAAGAAAATTAGAGGTTGAAGAAGCAGGAGGACCGTTGGATGTTAACAATCCAACGGTCACTGGTGATAGAATCATTTGTTGACTAAGTTGACAAAGCCCTCCGTACTCTTCAACTTAGTAGGGCCACAAGTCAGCCTCCAAATCTGGTGGGCCCCAGCTATCATAGGGAGCACTCGCTATTTTTTGCTTAACAATGAGGCACTTCCTTCCATGCCAAGACATTGGGAGGTACTTGCTTGCATGCGGCCATGGACCATGTGGGTCCTAACTGTCAGCCTCTCCATGTACATCCCTCTTTCGATGTTGTCATTTGTTGACAATGTTGACCACGCCATGCCGAGAACACCAGCACGATGGACGATGGTGAGACCCAGGAAGGGAATGACCCGGAGGCGGCAAAGCCGCAGAAGTGGAGGGATGTGGGTGAGTAGAGGGATGACCTGGCCAGCGATGGGAATAGAGGGGCGGTGAGCCCTACGCGGCAGCACAGCCGGCCACGGGAGGCGGGAGCAGGCGGTCCCACTGGCGCTGGATTTGGCGGCTGGAGCAAGAAGATCAGATATTGAAGAAGCATGACGACCGTTGGATTGACATCCAATGGTTACGTCTGTTGATGTATATAATAAGTAAAAGAATCTGGCATACACGTGAACTTAATAGGCCTATAAGTCAGACAATTCCCTATTTTTTAATAATTTATAGCTCATTGTAACTTCTTATGTAATTTATTGTAGTCCTTTTTTGTTGGCCAGAGCCAGGGTTAAAAATTTAAATGAAATTTTGCATATTTCGGTGGGGCCAAACTATTTCTAATACCAAAATGTCGAGCCAGATTTAAAGTACTTTGAAGATATATTTAAATTAGATTAAAGCCCAGTGAAATTGGAATCTGAAAATGTGAAAAAAATTCAAAAATTATAAAGTAATTGCCAATTTGTCGTCCTATTTTTATATTTACAGCCCATTTCATATTACTTTCAAGATTTGCAGCCGCCTTGAATGAGTTGCAGCCCATCAGGGCGCGGAAAAATAAGTAGGCCTGGATTGGGTATTCTTCAGAAAAATTAAACTGGGCTCATTTTCAGAAAGGAAAAATAGCTAGTCTGGTCATGAGCTAAACGTAAAATATAAGCCTGGGCTACACGGGCCATAGCCCAGTTGAAACCCTGCTCCATCTCAACAATAACAAAAAAGCAATAATGCTTGAGGAGCTATGTCCCAGGTGCCAGCCGATCTTGTGTTGTTCTCTTGTCTATTGACTATATACGTTGACAATATGTTGGGTCCAGATGTTAGGAAACCACTAGGAGGAAGCATTTTCTTTTTCTATATGCAGACAATGGAGAATATAAAAAATGAGTAACTTGCTTGCCTACGGCCATGGACATGATGGGTCCCTACTGTCATCCTCTCCACGTACAATCCTCTCCCGATTCCTCTTGTTTGTTGACCATGTTGACAACACGAGAGGGTAGTGCCACGGCGGGGTGCACCAAAGCACGCGGAGGACGAAGGCGAGGCCTCGGACATCGGCATTAACGATTTAGGAGACCGTGGGGCGCGATGCATGCGCTGAGGCGCAGCCAGTCGTGGGAGGCGGAAGCAGGTGGCCATGCCGGCACTGTTTTGGTTTTGGCGGCTGGAAGAAGACGAAACTGAACAAATACGACATACTATAAAAGCAGCAGGAGTACTTAACAATCTTAACTGAAACCAGAAGGGGCACTTGACAACCATAGCTAAAAGCAATATGAGTACTTATGCAGGTTCAACCGTACAAAGCACGCGTCAAACAATGCTACTTTTCCTACAGTTAACCAAGGATGAGGCCACCAAAGCCCCAGGAGAAGGCCAAGGTGCCACCCCACGCATCCACAACCTTCTGAAAGCGGCTTCATCTCGTAATGTGGTCAATAAACAAGATATTCGCTTTAGAGCCATGGAAAAGCATGAGCAGAACCTTCTGTCCGATTCTCCAAGATGGACGGGCCTTCATTATTTGAGACCACCCATGAATAAGTATATTTTCACCTCCAAGGGGAATGGAGTAGGTCGACATAAACATCACATTGTGACCAAGCGCAAGTCTGTCCCGACCATGGTCAGGCATCTGTATAGGAACAATAGAACTGGGTAGTTTCTATTTCAAGAAAATCACAACTGTAAAATTGTGTATAAGCAAGATTTTATGAACAAAATATATAACAGAAAACAACTCGTACCATAAGTTTCTCGACACAGTTGGACCTGTTCAACGTGTGCAGCAGTGGCACGCATATCCCACGTGGCCTTTCACCACTAGAATGCCCCACAAGGACCTCAAGACGATCAATAAAGTGTAGGAACTTGTGGATGCCGTCCCAATCAACTTCAGTGCCATTAGTAATAGTCGAGTTCTTATAGAATAACAAATGAGTAGCGTGCTTACTTTTGAAATAACCTACATGTGTCACTAATTATAATAAATATTAGTTAGAAGTGGCATCTTTGAGAGAAAAGGGAATCACAAATTGTTGCTACTTCTAAAGATAAATTGTGATTAGTTAGACAGAATAAGTGGATTAAGAAGTAATCAAGGCAACAAGCAAGAACCAGATACAAAACTAACATGGATGAACTTGAAGGACATATGCCCTAGAGGCAATAATAAAGTTATTATTTATTTCCTTATTTCATGATAGATGTTTATTATTCATGCTAGAATTGTATTAACCAGAAAAATAATACATGTGTGAATACATAAACACTATAATGTCACTAGTATGCCTCTACTTGACTAGCTCATTAATCAAAGATGGTTAAGGTTTCCTAACCATAGACATGAGTTGTCATTTGATAAATGGGATCACATCATTAGGAGAATGATGTGATTGACTTGACCCATTCCGTTAGCTTAGCACTTGATCGTTTTAGTTTACTGCTATTGCTTTCTTCATAATTTATACATGTTCCTATGACTATGAGATTATGCAACTCCCGATTACCGGAGGAACACTTTGTGTGCTACCAAACGTCACAACATAACTGGGTGATTATAAAGGTGCTCTACAAGTGTCTCTGATGGTAGTTGTTGAGTTGGCATAGATCGAGATTAGGATTTGTCACTCCGATTGTCGGAGAGGTATCTCTGGGCCCTCTTGGTAATGCACATCACTATAAGCCTTGCAAGAAATGTGACTAGTGAGTTAGTTGCGGGATGATGCATTACAGAACGAGTAAAGAGAGTTGCCAATAACGAGATTGAGCTAGGTATTGAGATACCGATGATCGAATCTCGGGCAAGTAACATACCAATGACAAAGGGAACAACGTATGTCGTTATGCGGTTTGACCGATAAAATCTTCATAGAATCTGTAGGAGCAAATATGAGCATCGAGGTTTCGCTATTGGTTATTGACCGGAGACGTGTCTCGGTCATGTCTACATAGTTCTCGAACCCGTAGGGTCCGCATGCTTAACATTCGGTGACGATCGGTATTATGAGTTTATGTGTTTTGATGTACCAAAGGTAGTTCGGAGTCCCGGATATGATCACAGACATGACGAGGAGTCTCGAATTTGTCGGGACATAAAGATCGATATATTGGATGACTATGTTTGGACTTCGGAAGTGTTCCGGGCAAGTTCAGGCATATACCGGAGTACCGAGGGGTTACCGGAACCCCCCGGGGAGTATAATGGGCCTTATGGGCCTTAGTGGAGAAGAGGAGGGGCGGCCAAGGCAGGGCCGCGCCCCCCCTCCCCCTCTAGTCTGAATTGGACAAGGAGGGGGGGCTTTCCTTCCCCCCTCTCTTCTCCTTCCCCCTTCTCCTACTCCTACTAGGAAAGGAGGAGTCCTACTCCCGGTGGGAGTAGGACTCCCCTCTTGGCGCGCCCTCCTCCTGGCCAGCCGCCTCCCCCTAGCTCCTTTATATACGGGGGCGGGGGGGGGGGGCACCCAAAGACACACAAGTTGATCATTGATCTTTAGCCATGTGCGTTGCCCCCCTCCACCATAATCCACCTCGGTCATATCATAGCGGTGCTTAGGCGAAGCCCTTCGTCAGTAGCTTCATCAACACCGTCACCACACCGTCGTGCTGACGGAACTCTCCCTTGAAGCTCTACTGGATTGTGTGTTCATGGGACATCACTGAGCCGAACGTGTGCAGATCGCGAAGGTGCCGTACATTTGGTACTAGGATCGGTCGATTGTGAGGACGTACGACTACATCAACCACGTTTTCATAATGCTTCAGCTTACGGTCTATGAGGGTACGTGGACGACACTCTTCCCTCTGGTGTTGCTATGCATCACCATGATCTTGCGTGTGCGTAGGATGTTTTTTGAAATTACTACGTTCCCCAACAGTGGTATCAGAGCCAGGTTTATGCGTAGATGTTATATGCATGAGTAGAACACATGTGAGTTGTGGGCGATACAAGTCATACTGCTTACCAGCATGTCATACTTTGATTCAGCGGTATTGTTGGATGAAGCGGCCTGGACCAACATTACGCGTATGCTTACGTGAGACTGGTTCTACCGACATGCTTTGCACATAGGTGGTTGGCGGGTGTCAGTTTCTCCAACTTTAGTTGAATCGAGTGTGGCTACGCCCGGTCCTTGTTGAAGGTTAAAACAACACTAACTTGACGAAATATCGTTGTGGTTTTGATGCGTAGGTAAGAACGGTTCTTGCTCAGCCCGTAGCAGCCACGTAGAACATGCAACAACAAAGTAGAGGACGTTTAACTTGTTTTTGCAGGGCATGTTGTGATGTGATATGGTCAAGACATGATGCTAAATTTATTGGGTGAGATGATCATGTTTTGTAACAGAGTTATCGGCAATTGACAGGAGCCATATGGTTGTCGCTTTATTTTATGCAATGCAATCGCCCTGTAATTGATTTACTTTATCACTAAGTGGTAGTGATAGTCGTAGAAGCAATAGTTGGCAAGACGACAACGATGCTATGATGAAGATCAAAGTGTCGCACCGGTGAGGATGGTGATCATGACAGTGCTTTGGATATGGAGATCAAAGGCATAAGATGACGATGGCCATATCATATCACTTATATTGATTGCATGTGATGTTTATCTTTTATGCATCTTTTTTTGCTTTGATTGACGGTAGCATTATAAGATGATCTCTCACTAAAATTCAAGGTATAAGTGTTCACCCTGAGTATGCACCGTTGCCAAAGTTCATCGTGCCGAGACACCACGTGATGATTGGGTGTGATAAGCTCTACGTTCACATACAACGGGTGCAAGCTAGTTTTGCGCACGCAGAAATACTCGGGTTAAACTTGATGAGCCTAGCATATGCAGATATGGCCTCGGAACACTGAGACCGAAAGGTTGAGCGTGAATCATATAGTAGATATGATCAACATAGTGATGTTCACCATTGAAAACTACTCCATTTCACGTGATGATCAGAACTGGTTTAGTTGATTTGCATCACATGATAACTTAGATGATTGGAGGGGTGTCTGTCTAAGTGGGAGTCTTAAGTAATTTGATTAATTGAACTTTAATTTATCATGAACTTAGTACCTGATAGTATTTTGCTTGTCTATGTTGTTGTAGATAGATGGCCCATGTTGTTGTTCTGTTGAATTTTAATGCGTTCCTTGAGAAAGCTAAGTTGAAAGATGATGGTAGCAATTACACGAACTGGGTCCGTAACTTGATGATTATACTCATTGCTACACAGAAGAATTACATCCTGGAAGCACCGCTAGGTGCAAGACCTACTGCAGGAGCAACACCGGACGTTGTGAACGTCTGACAGAGCCAAGATGATGACTACTCGATAGTTCAGTGTGGCATTCTTTACGACTTGGAACCGGGACTTCAACGACGTTTTGAACATCAGAGCATATGAGATGTTCCAGGAGTTGAAATTAATATTTCAAGCAAATGCCCAGATTGAGAGATATGAAGTCTCCAATAAGTTCTATAGCTACAAGATGGAGGAGAATAGTTCTGTCAGTGAACATATACTGAAAATGTCTGGGTATAATAATCACTTGATTCAACTAGGAGTTAATCTTCCTGATGATAGTGTCATTGGCAGAATTCTCCAATCACTGCCACCAAGCTACAAGAGCTTCGTGATGAACTATATTATGCAAGGGATGGAAAAGACTATTCTCGAGCTCTTCGTGATGCTAAAGGCTGCGGAGGTAGAAATCAAGAAGGAGCATCAAGTGTTGATGGTCAACAAGACCATGAGTTTCAAGAAAAGGGGTAAATGGAAGAAGAAGGGGAACTTCAAGAAGAACAGCAAATAAGTTGCTGCTCAGGAGAAGAAACCCAATTCTGGACCTAATCCTAAGACTGAGTGCTTCTACTTCAAAGGGACTGGTCACTGGAAGCGGAATTACCCCAAGTATTTGGCAGATAAGAAGGATGGCAAGGTGAACAAAGGTATATGTGATATACATGTTATTGATGTGTACCTTAGTAAAGCTCGCAGTAGCACCTGGGTATTTGATACTGGTTCTGTTGCTAACATTTGCAACTCAAAATAGGACTATAGATTAAGCGAATATTGGCTAAGGATGAGGTGACGATGCGCGTGGGAAATGGTTCCAAAGTCGATGTGATCGCGGTCGGCACGCTACCTCTACATCTACCTTCGGGATTAGTTTTAGACCTGAATAATTGTTATTTGGTGCCAGCGTTAAGCATGAACATTATATCTGGATCTTGTTTGATGCGAGACGGTTATTCATTTAAATCTGAGAATAATGGTTCTTCTATTTATATGAGTAATATCTTTTATGGTCATGCACCCTTGAAGAGTGGTCTATTTTTGTTGAATCTCGATTGTAGTGATACACATATTCATAATGTTGAAGCCAAAAGATGCAGTGTTAATAATGATAGTGCAACTTATTTGTGGCACTGCCGTTTAGGTCATATTGGTGTAAAGCGCATGAAGAAACTCCATACTGATGGACTTTGGAATCACTTGATTATGAATCACTTGGTACTTGCGAACCATGCTGAGGGAGTCCTGGATAAGGGGGCATCCGGACAGGCAGACTATGTACTTTGGGCGGACTGTTGGACTATGAATATACAAGATTGAAGACTTCGTCCCGTGTCCGGATGGGATTCTCCTTTGCATGGAAGGCAAGCTTGGCGATTCGGATGATAGATCTCCTTCTCTGTAACCGACTCTGTGTAACCCTATCCCCCTTCGGTGTCTATATAAACCGAAGGGTTTAGTCCGTAGGACAAGGACAATCATACCATAGGCTAGCTTCTAGGGTTTAGCCTCGACGGTCTCGTGGTAGATCAACTCTTGTAATATTCATATCATCAAGATCAATCAAGTAGGAAGTAGGGTATTACCTCCATCGAGAGGGCCCGAACCTGGGTAAAACATCGTGTCCCCTGCCTCCTGTTACCATCAACCTTAGACGCATAGTTCGGGACCCCCTACCCGAGATCCGCTGGTTTTGACACTGACATTGGTGCTTTCATTGAGAGTTCCTCTGTGTCGTCACGTAAGGCTAGATGGCTCGCCTCGTTGTTAAGGACAGCATCACCTCTAGGGGAGCCATGGCTCTAGGCCAAACTCTCCGACTACGCGGCTTCGTCTTGACCGCCCGATCGGCTCTCACGCCGATGATGACTTCTCAGGTCGATTGGGAACTTGACAAACAGATGGATCCAATGGAGCTCTCCTCCCTTAATGAGCTCTTGGATCGCATCGCCGCTTTGGTTGTCGGTACGGACTATGATCGGATTGGGCTTAAACCCGACCAATGGGAGATTAACTCTCCGTCAGTCACCCATGAGATAGCGGTCGTGGAAGAACAACGTATGGATTCTCCCTCTATCTTGAGGAGGAACTATGTCCGGATTCCCGAGCTCTCCAAGTCGGATACCCATTTGCGGGAGGACATGCCCCAAACACCTAACTTAGAATCATGCGGCGGGCCAGAAAAATTAGGCAACATCCTGGAGCCCGAGCCGCCAAGCTCGGAAGCTTCTCTGCTCCTGGGTCTCAGATCGGGTCAGGATTCGGACTTAAATCCGCCTACCCACCTAGATATAATCAATCTTTCCCATATCAGACAAGAGCCCCAAGAGACAGTACATCATTACTGGGCCAGATTCCTCCTTGTGATAAACAAGGTCAAGGACTGTCGCGAGGAAGACGCAATCTCCCTCTTTTGCAAAAATTGCACGGACAAAGGGATCCTCAACGCTATAGGTCGCCGTGACATAGTACACTTCGTTGACTTAGCGGACATAGTGCAGAAATACTGCGCAATGGAAAGCGCTTGGAAAACCCTAACAAACTTCTGGGATAATCGGGCTCTCACTAAAACCTACATCTGAACTAAAAGGGCAAACTCTCGTAAGTTACCCGATTCAATTACCAAAAAATCAAAGCCCGATGCAAGGCGCGGAACCGTATTGGACGAATGGCTCAATGGGCCATGCAAAATTTACAGCACACCGGATACCACACCAACACATAGCCTTAGAGCATGTTGGATACTCCGGTAGGTAGCAAAGAGTGGCGAGGATCTCCTCATTAATCACACAGCAGAGCAACATCCCGCTGGAAATAACAATACAGTATTGACAGTCTTCGAGACTTTTGCATCAAATAATAGGCGCAAGCGAGTTCAACGCAGTCTCGCCGAATTTGCCACGTGGAAACAATAAATCCGTGGAACGACACGAGTATAACTTACAATGCCAGTGACGAACCTCAATTCCGAATAGTCCGGGCACCAGCCGCTTTGGTCCTTAGTCTAATCGTGGACGGCTTATGGATCATTAAAGTGCTCATGGACGGCGGAAGCGGACTAAACCTCATCTACGAGGAAACCCTCAACAAGATGGAAATTGACAAGAGCCGCATTGAGCGAAGCAGCACGACTTTCATGGGAATCATCCCTAGTCGGGAGGCGCGATGTGCGGGAAAAATCACACTGGATGTGGTATTCGGCACGCTGAAGAATTACAGGTCCGAAGAAATTACAATCCAAGTGGCCCCATTCAGCAGCGGATACCATGCCCTCTTAGGGCGGGACGCATTCACGAGCTTCCAAGCTATACCCCATTACGGGTACATGAAGCTCAAAATGCCCGGGCCCAACGGAATAATCACTCTAGCTAGTGATCCGAACGTCACACTCCGCGCCGAAAATAAAACTGCCGCACTAGCCCTAGAGGCATTATCAGAAGCCCTCGCAGCCGAAGAACTGACAACGCTGCGAGCCACGATGGACAGAGATGACGTGATACTCGACAAGCGACCCAAGTCCACCTCTTTCAAACCTGCGGACGAGATAGTAAAATTCCAGGTCCACCCAACGGACCCTACAAAGATAGCTTCCATTGGGACACAGTTGAACCCCGCAATAGACGCCGCACTGCGAGATTTCCTGCGTGAGAATTGGGATATTTTCGCCTTGCATCCTTTAGACATGCAGGGCATCCCACGCAGGCTGGCCGAACACAGCCTCAATATACTGAAAGGATGCAAGCCAGTCAAGCAGACTCTTAGGCGCTTCTCAGAGCCTAAGTGGCAAGCCATGGGAGAAGAGCTAGCCAACCAACTCGAGGCCGGATTCATCAGAGACATCAAACATCCGGATTGGCTAGCAAACCCAGCAACGGTACCAAAGAAGGACAAATCCTGGCGCCTATGTGTTGATTTCAAGGACCTCAATAAGGCTTGCCCCAAGGATCCCTTCCCCTCCCCCGCATTGATCAAATCATCGACGCTACCGCAAGACATGACTCATTGTGTTTCCTCGACGCATATTCCGGATACCATCAAATCAAGATGGCGGAGTACGACCAAGCTGCAACGGCCTTCATTACGCCATATGGCCCCTTCTGTTTCAACACCATGCCTTTCGGGCTCAAAAACGCCGGCGCAACCTATCAACACATGATTCAGACATGCCTGGAAAAACAAATCGGCAAAACAGTAGAGGCTTACATAGACGACGTGGTCATTAAAACAAGAGACGTTGAAACTTTAATAGATGACTTGAGGCTCATGTTCGACAACCTCCGAACATACAACATCAAGCTCAACCCGGAGAAATGTGTCTTTGGTGTATCCTCCGGGAAATTGCTTGGCTTCATCATTTCCAATAGAGGAATTGAAGCAAATCCGGCAAAAAATACGAGCTCTGTCACAGTTGGCTATCCCAACAGACCTCAAGCAGATTCAGAAACTAACCGGATGTGTGGCTGCCTTAAGCCGCTTCATCTCCCGATTAGGAGAAAAGGCACTACCTCTTTATCACCTTCTTCGACGCACCGGACACTTCGAGTGGACGGATCCGGCCACAGCCGGACTGGAAGAAATAAAGGCACTCTTGGCCACCAACCCAGTCCCGACCGCGCCAAATACTGGCGAGCCCATGCTATTATACATAGCGGCAACACACCAAGTTGTAAGCGTAGTGCTCGTCGTCGAACGAGAAGCAGATGGACACAAGTTCCCGCTCCAAAAGCCGGTATATTACGTGTCCACTGTCCTCACTCCATGCAAATCTCTGTACCCACACTATCAAAAGATAGCATACGTGGTCTTCATGGCATCCCGGAAACTACGACATTACTTTCAAGAGTGTTCGATTACGGTGGCCTCCGAAGTACCACTAAACGATATAATAAATAACCGCGACGCAACGGGCCGAATTGCTAAATGGGCTATCGAGCTCCTTCCGTTCCACATAACATACAAACCACGACGGGCCATTAAGTCACAAGTACTGGCTGACTTTGTCGCCGAATGGACAGAAGCCGAACTCCCTGAAGAGTACGGTGCGTACTCCAATTGGATCATGCACTTCGACGGCTCTAAAAAGCTGACCGGATTCGGAGCGGGTGTTGTCCTGACATCCCCCACCGGAGACACGGTCCAATACATACTCCAAATATTTTACAAAAACTCTAACAATGCAGCCGAATACGAGGCTCTGTTGCATGGTCTTAGGATGGCAGTCACCATGGGCATCCAACGCCTCGAAGTACACGGGGACTCGAACCTCACAATATCTCAGATAAATGGAGACTTTGATGCCAAGGATCTGAAAATGGAGGCTTATCGTAATGCCGTCCTCAAAATGCCAGCTCTGTTCGAGGGGCTCGAATTCCACCATGTGGTCAGAGAAAATAATCAAGCGGCGGATATCCTCGCCCGCATCAGCGCTAAACGCGACCCCGTCCCACCTAATATCTTCTTGGAAAGGCTGTTCAAACCGTCCGTGGTATGGGAAGGGGAGTCTGACAATATTAGTCTGGCTCCGAATACAACCCCAGATTCCGAACCATGTGACGTAATCGGAGGCTCTGCCACCGAAATAACACCTTCGGCCCACGAAATTATGGCTATCATCGCCACGTGGACCGAGCCCTTCTTAGCCTACCTAAATAGGCAAGAGCTCCCTAAGGACCGAAATGAGGCACGTTGTATTGTGTGATGTTCTAAGGCCTACAAAGTCCATGAAGGAGAGCTCTACAAGAAAAGCACTACTGGAGTGCTCCAAAGATGCATCTCCGAAGAGGAAGGGCGGCAGCTCTTAGCCAAAATCCATTACGGACTTGGCGGGCACCACGCTGCAGCTCAAGCACTTGTAAGCAAGGCCTTCTGTACATGTTTTTACTGGCCGACACCCCGGGCAGACGCACAGGACCTTGTCCAACATTGCGTTGGTTGCCAACTCTTTGCCAATCAGAGCCAGATGCCCCCTACCGCTCTCCAAACAATCCCCATAACTTGGCCCTTCGCGGTCTGGGGGCTGGACATGGTAGGACCTCTTAAAGGGGTAAGCCATAAGAAAAAATACTTATTGGTCATGGTGGACAAGTTCACCAAATGGATAGAAGCCAAACCAGTTAAAACGGCCGAATCCGGACCAGTGATAGACTTCATATCAGGAGTCGTACACCGTTACTGTGGCCCCCACAACATCATCACTGACAATGGCTCAAATTTCACAGCCGATGAGGTGAAAACTTGGTGTGGTAACATGGGCATCAAGATCGGTTACGCCTCTGTCTATCACCCCCAAACAAACAGTCAAGTCGAACATGTAAATGGTCTCATCATGAGCGGCATCAAACCTAGACTAGTGCGATACTTGAAGGAATCAGACACGCATTGGGTCGAGGAGCTCGACTCCGTACTCTGCGGGCTGCGGACCACGCCGAATCGTACCACTGGATACACACCATTTTTTATGGTGTACGGCGCAGAAGCAGTGCTACCCTGCGACATAATCCATGACTCACCTCGCGTGCGCATGTACGAAGGGACGGAAGTCGAATTAGATCGGCAGGACAACTTAGATGCTCTGGAGGAGGAGCGTGACGTTGCAAAAGCCTGTTCCGCATTCTATCGGCAACATGCCCGAAGGTATCAAAGCAGAGAAGTACGGGCCAAAACTTATAACATTGGCAAACTAGTTCTACGCCTCCCCGAGAAGAAGAAGGACAAGCTCAAACCCAAGTGGTAGGGTCCCTTCATCATTGATAAAGTTCTCACCGGAGGAGCGTATCGTCTATGTAATGCATCTGATAACAGACTCGAGCCGGACCCATGGAACACGGCCAGACTCCGAAGATTCTACGCCTAGTGCCGAACTCAGTGTTCGTCTCCTCACCTCCACTTCTTCAATTATGTTCTCTTTCTTCCTTTCTCGCCCTTTTTCCTTTTCACATACAACCTCAAAAAACTGTACGAATGCTTTGATCGCTCCGGCCACACTATGCGTGCACACCATACTTGGGGGCTTCCTATAAGGAAGCTAAATATAACTACTTTAATGGCTTCCTGCCAGCTACATATGCGTTTTGTTTCCATATGTGCCTTTTCTTCACCATTATATGCATCGATGTGACTTAAGTTTTGGCCATGCTGGGTTGCCTGGCTCTTGTGTTTATGCCCTATGTTCCCGTTAATTCGGCTAGGGCATAAGGGGAGCACCTCTGCGATTGTTACTGCCGGTTCAGCCGGATGTGTACCTCAGACTGGGTGAAGCTAAAAGCTAGCGTTCTTAAGGGAATATTCGGTCGGTGAACAAAATATGTTTTCTTTATTACAACATGAATCCCCAGATGTTTTGTTTCCTGCGCTTTTGTTCATAGTTCGGACATGCACATCGATGCATGCGCACCCAGGGAAAGGAACCCCTAACGGAACTATTCTATCTGGAAGATGTTTCTTACTATCCATGTAATATAACATAACTAGTTGGGTACTTGTCTGTTCAAGCACTTACGACCCCTACACCTGGATTCCATGCATACCCCAGTTTTTCATAACTGTGCGGGTATTCGGATACACTTCGGACTGTCGGGTCCGAGGGCTGAAGCGAAAAGGTCTGCCATGACAAATGATTTTCAATCTGGCTAGGGACTACATAGGTCCATTTAATTACATAGTCACTTGGACTGGCTATATTCTTCCTCTATACCATCCAACAGGCTGTCTAGCTTACAATCTTGTTGGGAATACTTTGCGGCTAACCCTACTTGGCCATATACTAGACTTACGGGTATCTCTTGCCCATCTGACCCTACCGGTCCAACTTCGGCCATATGGTTCGGGTCAGCCTTGGCGTATCGCGTCTTCACCATGGCCCAGGCTTCCCTCGCACCTTGTCGGTACGCTGATATCTTCCATAACCAGAAGCGCCGCCGTGCTCCTTTGAGCATCTCTACAAGGTCGCTCATGCCTCCTGGCAGGGAAGCGGATGGCCACAAGGCCTGGGCAATACCCTACATCACCTGCCACGCTCGTTCATGCAGTTGTGAAAGATCTTGCAGCATATCGCCTGCGGATCCGGGCATTTCCTCTTCAGGACGGTCCGTCAGCATACCTACAGACATAACTCTATCAATAAATTTTCTCGCTGAATTGTACTACAGTTCGTTTAAGCACTTACTATAAATGCCGCGTCGAAGCCTCCTGTTCTCCTTCATGGAGTCAGCGAGCTGAGCCCGAACATCTTTTCGTTCGACGCTCAGACGGAGATAGCATCTTGGAGATTATTTTTGTCTTGAATAGCCTGCATCAGCACACGCTCGCCCGTCTTCAGCTGACTTCGCAAATGTGACTCATTATCTTCCACAATCTTTGGATTCTCTCCGGGATTGTCTGCAGCATCTATTGCTAGATTTATAAAACATGCCGAATAAATATCTGGTATACATCCTTACAAATTCCGTTATCAAGGCAAGTCCTATCAGAAGAGGCCCTTTTTTTCCCTCTTGTTCGGCAACAGCGGCCTTCAGCTGGGTGTTACATTCCTCCAGCTCTTGAGATAAATGGGTATTCTTCTCTATAAGAACCTATGCATACAATGATCCTTAAATCAGTTGTGCCAACTGTTTCAAGTCTCAGGGGCTACTACTACACATACTTATGAAATTTTCTTACCCATATATCCTTCGCATACTGGTCCGTCGCTCTGGCAAGTCCATCTTGAGTGGCGCGAATATATGCGTCTCCGGAGTTGAAGGCACTGAAAGCCTCCTCGGAGAAAATACCATTGCGGAGTACGGCCTGTCGGCGCCGGTCATTCATGGAGCTCTCCACTTCGGAGTTTGTAGCGGAAAGCCTGTCTGCATCCTCTGTGGGAGGGCAATTCTACCCCCACATCAGCCTCCACCCGAGAGTCCGATTCAGGAATCCGGCTGCTTGAGGCGTGGTCGGCACGGTCTCCGGATGTTTTTTCTGCCAGGACATAATGAAAATTGTCACATTTCGGCAAAGATAATCATAGAGCAAGCTTAATTTGTACCTCTGCCCCAGCGTCTCAATCCTAACCGCCTTCCTCTTAAGCCTGCACGACCTGGGTGCCATTTGCTGATGAGCCCCCGTGGGCTCGGCACGACATCCTGATGGCCGTTTCTGTAAAAAAGACAACATGTGCGCTTAAGGCACGACATAATTCGGAAGTTAGGGCTTTGGCTTTACTTACATTCGACACCGGGAGCATCCCGGGATAATCGACAAGGATGGCCACCAAGGCACCGTCGCGACTTGCTTGATAAAATGTCCCGTCGATAAGCTCCATGGGTATATCCGGATCTTCTTCAAGTCCGGGGTCGAGAGCCCGGCCAGGATCCTCTGGCTGCGAAGGTGGGTTGTTGAACTCTTCCACGGCCCTTCTCTGTTCCTGCTTTGAAAATAGCAGGATAAATGATTGGTGACAAAGGACACAGGGATGAATAGAGTCGAGTGAGGAATGGCAACTTACCCAGCTTGGGGGGTTGTACATGGAAAATCCATCCCGCGGCTTAATGCGGAGGAACTCCTCTTCTTCCCCTTTGTACAAATCGGACAATATTTTCGCCAGTGCGGTGGCGGAGTCCGGACCTTTACGACCACAGCGGGTGGCATCGTCTTCTCCATTGAAGTGCCACATGGGTTTCCCCCGATATTGAAGTGGCTGCACCCCCCGCATTATGCATATTGACATGACTTCTATTATTATCAATCCTGATTTGGCCAGTATTTTTATCCTGCCCATCAGATAGAGGACCTCTCTTTCATCTTCCTCCTGGGGGCTCCGTGGGCGCCAGTTTTGGCATTTCTTCAGCGGGGCGTTGGTGAACTCGGGAAGGCCTGGCCGGACTGGGTCCGAAAGGGGAACATCATCTACATAAAACCTACATAAGGCCCGGCCGGACTGGGTCCAGAAGGGGAACATCATCTACATAAGGCCAGTCTTCGGATGCCTTCTTTGGAGTGCCGGACAGGTATCCGGCCTGGGCGACGCGCCATATTTCGACTCCGCCCACTTGATATATAGATCCCTCCTGATTGCGAGGGACGAGGCAGAATAGCCTCTTCCATAACTCGAAATGAGCTTCGCAGCCCAGGAATAGCTCGTATAAGGCAACATACCCTGCGATGTGCAGTATGGGGGCAGGAGTAAAGCTATGCAGCTGGAGACCGTAGAACTCCAGGAGCCCGCGGAGGAATGGGTGGTTTGGAAACCCAAGCCCTCTCAGCAAATATGGGACCAGGCATATCCGCTCCCCTCTAGATGGATTCGGAAAGTTTTCCACTTGCTCCCCGCTGTTATAGGTGGCTAGTCTGGCTTGGACGGGGACCATATATGCAGGTGGAAGGAACCCTTGGGTCTGCAACTCTACTAGACGGCTATGGGGGACGGAACACTTTTTCCAGTTACCTGGCGTAGAACTACAGGAGCAAGAAGAGGAGCTGCGGCGACTGGCCATGATGGAATGGATTTTTCCGGACGCGCTCTGTTGAATGCTTGCTTGGGAGAAGATGGTGAGATTTGGATCTGAGGATCCCCATCTCTTCAAATAGACGATTCGCTCACAGGGCCAGGGTGGCAAATGTAAAAATGCCCCGGCTCCTCATATTCGCTCGACATGTGGAGATGGACATTATTAATGCACAGAGGCCGAGGAGTACTACATTAATGGGGGGCCGAACACTGTTCGCTACGACAGGTACTCTGGATTTGGAGAAGAACCCGCCTTGCAATGCCGAAGACAATCTGCGCACTGGACTCATCGTCATTGAAGCCTGGTTCGGGGGCTACTGAGGGAGTTCTGGATAAGGGGGTATCCGGACAGTCGGACTATGTACTTTGGCCAGTTTGTTGGACTATGAAGATACAAGATTGAAGACTTCGTCCCGTGTCCGGATGGGATTCTCCTTTGTGTGGAAGGCAAGCTTGGCGATTCAGATGATAGATCTCCTTCTCTGTAACCAACTCTGTGTAACCCTAGCCCCCTCCAGTGTCTATATAAACCGGAGGGTTTAGTCCGTAGGACAAGGACAATCATACCATAGGCTAGCTTCTAGGGTTTAGCCTCTATGATCTCGTGGTAGATCAACTCTTGTAATACTCATATCATCAAGATCAATCAAGCAGGAAGTAGGGTATCACCTCCATCGAGAGGGCCTGAACCTGGGTAAAACATCGTGTCCCCTGCCTCCTGTTACCATCAACCTTAGACGCATAGTTCGGGACCCCCTACCCGAGATCCTCCGGTTTTGTCACCGACACAATCCTCATGGGCAAGATGACTAAAATGCTGTTCTCCGGAACAATGGAGCGAGCAACAGATTTGTTGGAAATCATACATGCTGATATATGTGGTCCGATGAATATTGAGGCTCGCGGCAGGTATCATTATTTTGTCACCTTCACAGATGATTTGAGCAGATATGGGTATATCTACTTAATGAAACATAAGTCTGAAACATTTGAAAAGTTTAAAGAATTTCAGAGTGAAGTTGAAAATCATCGTAACAAGAAAATAAAGTTTCTAAGATGTGATCATGGAGGAGAATATTTGAGTTCTGAGTTTGGTCTTCATTTTAAACAATGCGGAATAGTTGCGCAACTCATGCCACCTGGAACACCACAACGTAATTGTGTGTCCGAACGTCATAATCGTACTTTACTAGATTTGGTACAATCTATGATGTCTCTTACTGATTTACCGCTATCATTTTGGGGTTATGCTTTAGAGATGGCTAGATTCACGTTAAATAGGGCACCATCTAAATCCTTTGAGATGACGCCTTATGAACTGTGGTTTGGCAAGAAACCAAAGTTGTGTTTCTTAAAGTTTGGGGCTGCGATGCTTGTTTGAAAAAGCTCCAACCTGATAAACTTGAACCCAAATCGGAGAAATGTGTCTTCATAGGATACCCAAAGGAGACTGTTGGGTACACCTTCTATCACAGATCCGAAGGCAAAACATTGGTTGCTAAGAATGGATCCTTTCTAGAGTTTCTCTCGAAAGAAGTGAGTGGGAGGAAAGTAGAACTTGATGAGGTAACTGTACCTGCTCCATTATTGGAAAGTAGTTCATCACATAAACCAGTTCCTGTGACAACTACACCAAATAGTGAGGAATCTAATGATATTGATCAAGAAACTTCAGATCAAGTTGCTACTGAACCTCGTAGGTAAAACAGAATAAGATCCGCACCAGAGTAGTATGGTAAACCTATTTTGGAGGTCATGTTACTTGACCATGGCGAGCCTATGAACTATGAGGAAGCGATGATGAGCCCAGATTCTGCAAAATGGCTTGAGGCCATGAAATCTGAGATGGGAGCCATGTATGAGAACAAAGTGAGGACTTTGGTTGACTTACCCAATGATCGGCAAGCCATCGAGATAAATGGATCTTCAAGAAGAAGACTGACGCTGACGGTAATGTTACTGTTTACAAAGCTCGACTTGTTATGAAAGGTTTTTGACAAGTTCAAGCAGTTGACTACGATGATACTTTCTCACCCGTAGCGATGCTTAAGTCAGTCTGAATCATGTTAGCAATTGCCGCATTTTATGATTATGAAATTTGGCAAATGGATGTCAAAACTGCATTCCTGAATGGATTTCTTGAAGAAGAGTTGTATATGATGCAACCAGAAGGTTTTGTCGATCCGAAAGATGCTAACAAAGTGTGCAAGCTCCAGTGATCCATTTATGGACTGGTGCAAGCCTCTCGGAGTGGAATAAATGTTTTGATAGTGTGATCAAAGCATATGGTTTTATACAAACTTTTGGAGAGGCCTGTATTTACAAGAAAGTGAGTGGGAGCTCTGTAGCATTTCTAATACTATATGTAGATGACATATTGTTGATTGGAAATGATATAGAATTTTTGGATAGCATAAAAGGATACTTGAATAAGAGTTTTTTAATGAAAGACCTCAGTGAAGCTGCTTACATATTGGGCATCAAGATCTATAGAGATAGATCAAGATGCTTAATTGGACTTTCACAAAGCACATACCTTGATAAAGTTTTGAAAAGGTTCAAAATGGATCAAGCAAAGAAAGGGTTTTTGCCTGTGTTACAAGGTGTGAAGTTGAGTCAGACTCAATGCCCGACCACTACAGAAGATAGAGAGAAAATGAAAAATGTTCCCTATGCTTCACCCATAGGCTCTATCATGTATGCAATGTTGTGTACCAGACCCGATGTGTGCCTTGCTATTAGTTTAGCAGGGAGGTACCAAAGTAATCTAGGAGTGGATCACTGGACATCGGTCAAGAACATCCTGAAATACCTGAAAAGGACTAAGGATATGTTTCTCGTTGATGGAGGTGACAAAGAGCTCGTCATAAGTGGTTACATCGATGCAAGCTTTGGCACTGATCCGGACGATTCTAAATCGCAAACCGGATACATGTTTATATCAAACAATGGAGCTGTTAGTTCGTGCAGTTCTAAACAAAGCATCGTGGCAGGATCTACTTGTGAATCAGAATACATAGCTACTTCAGAAGCAGCAAATGAAGGAGTCTGGATGAAGGAGTTCATATCTGATCTAGGTGTCATACCTAGTGCATTGGGTCCAATGAAAATCTTTTGTGACAATACTGGTGCAATTGCCTTGGCAAAGGAATCCAGATTTCACAAGAGAACCATGCACATCAAGAGACGCTTCAATTCCATCTGTGACCAAATCCAGGTGGGAGACATAGATATTAGCAAGATACATACGGATCTGAATGTTGCAGACCCATTGACTAAGCCTCTCTCACAAGCAAAACATGATCAGCACCAAGACTCCATGGGTGTTAGAATCATTACCATGTAATCTAGATTATTGACTCTACTACAAGTGGGAGACTGAAGGAAATATGCCCTAGAGGCAATAATAAAGTTATTATTTATTTCCTTATTTCATGATAAATGTTTATTATTCATGCTAGAATTGTATTAACCGGAAACATAATACATGTGTGAATACATAGACAATGTAGTGTCACTAGTATGCCTCTACTTGACTAGCTCGTTAATCAAAGATGGTTAAGGTTTCCTAACCATAGACATGAGTTATCATTTCATAAACGGGATCACATCATTAGGAGAATGATGTGATTGACTTGACCCATTCCATTAGCTTAGCCCTTGATCATTTTAGTTTACTGCTATTGCTTTCTTCATAACTTATACATGTCCCTATGACTATGCGATTATGCAACTCCCGATTACCGTTGTGTGCTACCAAATGTCACAATATAACTGGGTGATTATAAAGGTGCTCTATAGGTGTCTCTGATGGTACTTGTTGAGTTAACATAGATCGAGATTAGGATTTGTCACTCCGATTGTCGGAGAGGTATCTCTGGGCCCTCTCGGTAATGCACATCACTATAAGCCTCGCAAGCAATGTGACTAATGAGTTAGTTGTGGGATGATGCATTACGGAACGGGTAAAGAGACTTTCTGGTAATGAGAGTGAGCTAGGTATTGAGATACCTACGATCGAATCTCGGGCAAGTAACATACTGATGACAAAGGGAGCAACATATGTTGTTATGCGGTTTGACCGATAAAGATCTTTGTAGAATATGTAGGAGCCAATATGATCATCCAGGTTCCGCTATTGGTTATTGACCGGAGACGTGTCTCGGTCATGTCTACATAGTTCTCGAACCCGTAGAGTCCGCACGCTTAACGTTCGGTGATGATCGGTATTATGAGTTTATGTATTTTGATGTACCGAAGGTAGTTCGGAGTCCCGGATATGATCAGGACATGACGAGGAGTCTCTAAATGGTCGAGACATAAAGATAGATATATTGGATGACTATGTTTGGACTTTGGAAGTGTTCCGGGCAAGTTCGGGCATATACCAGAGTACCTGGGGGTTACCGGAACCCCCGAGGGAGTATAATGGGCCTTATGGGCCTTAGTGGAGAAGAGGAGGGGCCGCCATGGCAGGACCGCGCGCCCCTCCCCTCTAGTCCGAATTGGACAAGGAGGGGGGGCGGCGCCAACCTTTCCTTCCCCCTCTCTCCTCCTTCCCCCTTCTCCTACTCCTAGTTGGAAAGGTGGAGTCCTACTCCCGGTGGGAGTAGGACTCCCCACTTGGCGCGCCCTCCTCCTGGCCGGCCGCCTCCCCCCTAGCTCCTTTATATACGGGGGCAGGGGTTGGTGAGGGAGTCCTGATTAGGGGGTCCTCGGACAACCGGACTATATGGTTATGCCGAACTGTTGGACTATGAAGATACAATATTGAAGACTTCGACCCATGTTCGCGTGGGACTCTCCTTTGCGTGGAAGGCAAGCTTGGCAATTTAGATATGTAGATTCCCTTCTCTGTAGATGACTCCGTGTAACCCTAGCCCCCTCCGGTGTCTATATAAACCGGAGGATTTAGTCCGTAGGACAAGAAAAACAATCATAATCATAGACTAGCTTCTAGGGTTTAGCCTCTACGATCTCGTGGTAGATCAACTCTTGTAATACTCATATCATCAAGATCAATTAAGCAGGAAGAAGGGTATTACCTCCATAGAGAGGGCCCGAACCTGGGAAAACATCGTGTCCCCCGCCTCTTGTTACCATTAGCCTTAGACGCACAGTTCAGGACCCCCTACCCGAGATCCGCCGGTTTTGACACCGACATTGGTGATTTCATTGAGAGTTCCACTGTGTCATCACCATAGGTCTGAGTGTCTCCTTCAATCATCTACAATGACGCGGTCAAGGGTGAGATTTTCCTCCCGGAACAGATCTTCGTATTCGGCGGCTTCGCACTGTGGGCCAACTCGCTTGGCCATCTGGAGTAGATCGACAGCTACGCCCCTGGCCATCAGGTCAGGTTTGGAAGCCTGAACTACACCATCTACATCCGCGGAGACTTGATCTTCAACGGATTCGAACCCATGACAGATGCACCCTACAACCATGATGAGCATGACCTAGATCTGCTATCGGACGGTGTTCTGGAGACAACACCTGTAGCTGCCCTGGCCTTAGATCTAGTGCAAATCGTGCCATCCGAGGATGGGAGGATGGACCCTGCCACGGAAGCCGCACACTCAATGACGCTAGAGCTGAACACAGATTCAACCTCCAATGAGGTCTATATCGTCGAACCCTTAGACTCGTCTCTGGCCATAGGTTCTGAACCGTGTGTATCCGCGCCCATCGGATCTGACTGGGCGCCGATCCTGGAGTTCAGCTCTACGGATATCTTTCAACACCCGCCCTTGGGCGACGTGTTAAACTCATTAAAATCTCCCTCCTTGCCGGGAGACTCTTTGCCGAACTATGTCCGACTTGAGAGGGAAGCGGATGACGAGGAAATTCGTAACCCACCCACCACCCACTTAGTAGCCACTGTCAAAGACCTAACCGACATGCTCGACTTCGACTTCGAAGACATCGACGGTATGGACGACAATGCTGGAGAAGAAAATGAACCACCACCCACAGGGCGTTGGACAGCCACCTCATCGTATGACATATATATGGTGGACACACCGAAAGAAAACAATGGTGAGGATCAAAAGGATGCAACGGAGGATAATCCTCCTGAGAAACAGCCGAAGCACCGACGTCAGTGTCGCCGCTCTAAACCACGCCAGGGTAGAAACAACGATATTGACACAAGAGATAATAGCACTCCGGATGATGCCGAAGACAAAAACAATCCTGCCCGGCCAAGCTCCGAACAGGCCGGACGGGAGGACGGGCAAGCTAGCCCCGATGAACAGGCCATGAATGAAGACTCGAAGGATGACAATTACATGCCCCTCTCCGAAGATGAGGTGAGCCTCGGCGACGAAGAGTTTACCGTGCCTGAGGATCTGTAGGGTCGAAAGTATGTCTAGAGGGGGGGTGATTAGACTACTTGACCAAATAAAAATCTAGTATTTTCCCAATTTTAGTTCTTGGCAGATTTTAGCAACTTAGCACAAGTCAAGCAATCTACCTACACATGCAATTCTAAGAGTATAGCAGCGGAATGTAGAACAATTGCATATGAAGGTAAAGGGGAGGAGTTTGAGGAGGCAAATGCAATAGGTGACACGGATGTTTTTGTCATGGTTCTGATAGGTGGTGCTATCGTACATCCACATTGAATGGAGACTTCAACCCACGAAGGGTAACGGCTACGCGAGTCCACGGAGGGCTCCACCCACGAAGGGTCGACGAAGAAGTAACCTTGTCTATCCCACCATGGCCGTCACCCACGAAGGACTTGCCTCACTAGGGTAGATCTTCACGAAGTAGGCGATCTCCTTGCCCTTACAAACTCCTTGGTTCAACTCCACAATCTTGACGGAGGCTCCCAAGTGACACATAGCCAATCTAGGAGACACCACTCTCCAAGAAGTAACAAATGGTGTGTTGATGATGAACTCCTTGATCTTGTGCTTCAAATAATAGTCTCCCCAACACTCAACTCTCTCTCACAGGATTTGTATTTGGTGGAAAGAAGATTTGAGTGGAAAGCAACTTGGGGAAGGCTAGAGATCAAGATTTATGTGGTAGGAATGGTATATCTTGATCTCAACACAAGTGTAGGTGGTTCTCTCTCAGAAAATGTAAGTTGGAAGTGTAGGCATGTTCTGATGGCTCTCTCCACGAATGAAGAGTGGGTGGAGGGGTATATGTAGCCTCCACACAAAATCTAACCATTACACACAATTTACCAAACTCGATGGGACCGAATCGTGAAACTCGATCAGACCAATTTAGTTCATAATGTGACCATTAGGCATTTCGGTGGGACCGACATGTCAACTCGGTGGGACCGATATTGTTACGGTTAGGGAATAACGTAATCTCGGTGAGACCGATTACACAAACACGGTGAGACCGATATTGGTAATAGACAAATAGAGAGTTGGTCAGGAAAACTCAATGGGACCGATTTGCTCATCTCGATTGGACCGAAACATTACGAAAGGGAAACAGAGAGTTTGCATTGCAATCTCGGTGGGACCGATCGCTCATCTCGGTTTGACCGAAACGTTACGAAGGGAAACAAAGAGATTACAATCCCATCTTGGTGAGACCGAGATCCCTATCGGTGAGACCAAAAAGACTAGGGTTTGTGGCAGTGGCTATGTCAAGTGAACTCGGTGGCGCCGGATAGAAAGTTTCGGTGGGGCCGAGTTTGACTTTTGGTTTGGGACATATGTGGATGTGAGAAAGTAGTTTAGGATTTTTGGAGCATATCACTAAGCACTTTGAGCAAGAAACTCATTAAGCAACACCTCATCCCATCTTAATAGTATTGGCTTTCCTATGGAGTCAATGTGATCTTGGATCACTAAAAGTAAAATGTAGAGTCTTGTGCTTTGAGCTTGAGCCAATCCTTTTGTCCTTAGCATTTTGAGGGGTCCACATTTCTCATCCATGCCATGCCAAACATTGAGCATTTCTGAAATATTTATCTTGAAATAGCTTAGCTCAATGAGCTATATGTTGTTAGGAATTACCAAAACCACCCAGGGATAGTTGCACTTTCAATCTCCCCTTTTTTGGTAATTGATGACAACATATAGATCAAAGCTTCGACAAATGATAATAAGATTGAAAAACATCGTCGCTTTGAGAAGTATGTGATAAGCAAGAGCTCCCCCTAAATTTGCT
This sequence comes from Triticum aestivum, assembly GCF_018294505.1. Taxonomy (NCBI): domain Eukaryota; kingdom Viridiplantae; phylum Streptophyta; class Magnoliopsida; order Poales; family Poaceae; genus Triticum; species Triticum aestivum. Next base: position 507,632,477 of record NC_057795.1, read on the forward strand.
CATTATTTAAAATTTGATTTGGACTGCAAATACACAATGTGTCAGGATCATGGGTTACTCTTTCATGTCACATACATCTTGGTGGAGCGCTCAAAATGATAGAAGTTAAAAGCATGCACTCATCACCAATCAAGTGAATTTTCATCTAAGATATAAGATATAATATTATCCAACAAGCATTAAGGGTAGCATACGATCAAACACATGATCGAACAAGTAAACAAGTAGATCACAAGCACACAAACAAGAAGTTCAACCAAAACAAGAGATATAAAAAGCAACACTCTCTCTCGAAGCCTATGATCTATACACTTTCTCCCCCTTTGGGAACAAGTTACCAAAAAGTTCAAACATGCATAGTGCTAAACGACTCTCAGGCTTGGTCTTCATGAGGTGGCGTAGAGATGACTGAGGGAGTCCTAGATTAGGGGGTCCTCGGACAGCCGGACGATATACTTTGGCCGAACTGTTGGATTATGAAGATAAAAGATTGAAGACTTCATCCCGTGTCCGGGTGGGACTCTCCTTTGCGTGGAAGGCAAGCTTGGCAATCCGGATGTGTAGATCTCCTTCTCTCTAACCGACTCTATGTAACCATAGCCCCCTCCAGTGTCAACATAAACCGGAGGGTTTAGTCCGTAGGACAACAAAAATCATACCATAGGCTAGCTTCTAGGGTTTAGCCTCTATGATCTCGTGGTAGATGAACTCTTGCAATACTCATATCATCAAGATCAATCAAGCAGGAAGTAGGGTATTACCTCCATCGAGAGGGCCCGAACCTGGGTAAACATTGTGTCCCCCGCCTCCTATTACCATTAGCCTTAGACCCATAGTTCGGGACCCCCTACCCGAGATCCGTCGGTTTTGACACCGACATTGGTGCTTTCTTTGAGAGTTCCACTGTGTCATCACGGTAAAGGCTTGATGGCTCCTTCAGTCAGCTACAACGACGCAGTCCAGGGTGAGGTTTTCCTCCCTGGACAGATCTTCGTATTCGGCGGCTTCGTACTGCGGGCCAACTCGCTTCACCACCTGGAGCAGATCGATAGCTACGCCCCTGGCCATCAGGTCAGGTTTGGAAGCTTGAACTATACCGCCGACTTCCGCGGAGACTCGATCTTTGACGGATTTGAGCCCATGTCAGGTGCGCCGAACAGTCACGACGAGCATGACTTAGATATGCCATCGGGCGGTGTTCGGGAGATCACACCTGTGGCTACCCCGGCCGTTAATCCAGAGCAGATCGTGCCATCCGACGACAGTTGGACGGACCCCGCTATCGGTGTCAAAACCAATAGATCTCGGCTAGGGGGTCCCGATCTATGCGTCTTAGGCTGATGGTAACAGGAAGCAAGGGACACAATGTTTACCCAGGTTCGGGCCCTCTCGATGGAGGTAAAACCCTACTTCCTGCTTGATTAATATTGAAGATACGAATAGTACAAGAGTAGATCTACCACGAGATTGTAGAGGCTAAACCCTAGGAGCTAGCCTATGATGGTATGATTGTAAATGTGATCGGCCTTCTAAGGACCATCCTCTCCGGTTTATATAGACACTAGAGCGGGCTAGGGTTTACGTGGAGTCGGTTACAAGGAAGGAAATATAATATCCGGATCGCCAAGCTTGTCTTCCACACAAAGGAGAGTCCCATCCGGACACGGGACAGAGTCTTGAGTCTTGTATCTTCACGCTTCAATAGTCCGGACGATGTATATAGTCCGGCTGTCCGGATACCCCCTAATCCAGGACTCCCTCAGTAGCCCCTGAACCAGGCTTCAATGACGATGAGTCTGGCGCGCAGTCTTGTCTTCGGCATTGCAAGGCGGGTTCCTCTTTCCGAATACTCCAAGGTTATTATCAAACATGTAGATCGTGGCTGAATCTGCTACGACAAATAGTGTCCGGCTCTGTGAGATGATCTTCACATGCCATTGCAGGGAACATAGCATGAATCCGTTCTGCTGACAATCCTTGTATGTCGTGTCTTTGCCTCATGGCCTGGTCCAACACGAGCCGGCGTTTCCTGCTCCACCTCGACTTGCGTTGCGAGGCGGTTTTATTGACACGTCCTGCCAAAGCAGAGATCGTGTTCCTCTTATTACGGGATCTTTCATCAATATGGGTGTGTGTGACCCCATGACGACCGTTGGTATGACTCCGTGTATCTTCGATAAGTCTCAAGCAGTAACGCTGAGGACTCTTGATATTATTTCCCTTTATAAAGGGGTCGAGGCCGACGCCTCTTTTCCACCTTCCTTGCTCCGTCTCACACCTCGAGCTCTAACACCCAAGACCTAAGCTCCAACACCCCAGATCCTCCAGTATGTCCGGATCCAACGCAAAAGGCCGGTGGGTGGCCTCCTCGATCCAAGAGGAGGACATTACTAAGCTTAGGGAGGTCGGATACCTGACCGCCGATATCCAGCACAGGCTTCCTGCTCCAGGGCAAGTTATCCCCATGCCGGAGCCCAATGAGAGCGTTGTGTTCGTCCCCCACTTCCTCCGAGGCCTGGGACTCACCCTCGACCCCTTTGTGAGGGGGCTCATGTTCTACTATGGGTTGGATTTTCATGATATGGCTCCAGACGCCATCCCCCATATCTCGTCGTTCATTATTGTGTGCAAGGCTTTTCTCCACGTCACCCCACACTTCGGCTTATGGCTCATGACCTTCAATGTGAAGCCGAAGATGATCGAGGGGCGACATGCGGAGTGTGGAGGTCCCATAATAAGCAGGAACGCCGATACCCCATGGCCAGAGGGTTCTTTCCCGCAAGTATCCGATGTATGGCAATGGAGGTGGTTTTATGTAACAGCTCCCAGAGGCACAAAGTGGGTAGCCTCCCCTGGGTTCCGCTTGGGCCCTCCGTCACAGTTAGCGTCTTGGACCGACGTAGGACGGAATTGGGGGCCCGCTGGTGATATACCAGTACTGCAGTGTCGCATTCGGGAGCTTATTGAGAGTGACATAAATCTTGTTAGCGTAATTCAAGTGATGTTAATCCGACAGATGTTGCCGTGCAAATGTCGGCCTCTCCGGATGTGGGAGTTGAATCCGGAGGGTCCACGGACTATTAAGCACTTCTTCGGCCTGAAGCTCGAAGGGATGTGCAAATTATTCTTCGGACCACAAGTAAAGTGTCCGGACACCACCGAGGATGCGGGTCTAAGCTGCAATCGCCTAGACGCCTAAGTAAGTAACCTTAAAGCCGGACACTTCATTTATATTTATCATAACCATTATTCTGAAAAACCCTCTGTGGACAGGAATGGCTCACCAAGCCGGAGAGAATCAGGTGTCCGACGCAACTTCCTGAAGGCTCGCCTGGTCCAACCGTTGCCAAGATGCTTGGCCAGGTGCTCAGCAAAATCCCCTTAGGGAAAGGCGAAGGAAAGGGCGGTGAAGCCAAACTTCACACACTATGCATCGAAAGCGGGGGAATCATTACCTCCCCTGGGGAGGATAGTCGGGAAGGGGAGGTTAAAGCCTCCTCCCCGCGCGGGAGGAAGAGGGCCTCCTCCGAAGACTTGGAGGCGGAGACGCCCAAACAAGGGAAGAAGGTATCACCAGGGGGATCTACCACGACGGGCGCCCTCACCGCGTCGTGCCCACCAATGGGCCAGCCCTCCATCGAGCTGTAAGTTGATCGTCAATTTGAAGGTAGGGTGTTTCTCTGAGATTCATAACTGGGACTCCGTCTTTTGCAGTCCGGCGAGCAGCTCTTCTCAACAGAGTTCGTCCTCGGGGGATCTTCCTCCGGAGAAGATGGAGAGTGAGACCCCACCCACCTCTCCGCCTCATGAAGCGGGCGACACTAATGTGTCGTCATGGAGGAGTCCGGATCTGCAGATGCCGTAGGCTAACACGTCAGCCGCCCTGAGCCCGGAGCGTTTGGCTCCCACGGGGGGCGATGAGAAGGGTCCGGCACAGTTTGATGTCCGGCCGGATGTACTGACGGGCCTTCTGGAGCGAGCCGCGTTCTTGGAGGAGCACCGCTCATTAATGAGCATGGTGCTCACGAGGATTTCATCTGCTACAAGTGGTTTGAATGAGGCATTTACAAGCCTGCTCAAAGGCTTTGAGGTATGTAGTGAAAAAACGCACGAATTTTTTGGTTGTGAAGCACACGCTAGGTGTGCTCCCTATGGATAGTAGCCCCTGAGACTCTGGTTGCCCGCCATAGGCGGCAAACGGGGGATCACATAGTAATGGTTGCGCCGTACATGTGCGCAGGTATCGAAGGATCCGGCAACCGACCAGTCTATTGAAGTTACTGAACTAAGGAGGCAGATCGGATCTATTGTTGCCGATATCACGCTGGTGAACAAACGGCTGGAAGAGTCACAGGGTATGTGATCTGCTTCCCTTATTACGTTGTATAGGAAGATGCGAGAGGGGCATAATATTAATGCAATGTGTTTGTACTGCAGATGGTGCTGCTGCCGTGGAGGCCTTGAGGGCGGAACTTGCTCAGGCCAAGGAACAAACTCGGTCTAGCAATGCGGCTGCCCTAAAGGTGGCTGAAGAATTGAGAGCCGAACAGGCTGCTCATCGCCGAAGCGAGGAAAGGATAGCCAGAATGGCTGAGGAGTTAAAAAAATGCCGCCGACCGGTATGTACTCCTTGAAGAGGAGAATAAGGCTAGTTCGGCCGAGATGGACAAGGCACTTAATGCCGCCAAGGAGATGCGGACCGAGATCCGGGGTATGCGGGAGGAGCTCCAACAGGCCGACATAATCGTGGCTGGGGGCTCCTACTTACTGCGGACAAAGTTTTTGGATCCGAAGTATGCTTCCCTGGCTGTGCGCTGGAGTCCTGCAGACGCATATGCGGACTTGGCGAATAGTACAGCTGACGTTGTCAATTTCTTTGAGGGTCAAGGTGATAAGGAGGTGGAGAAGCTTTTCTGGTCGCAATTCAATGCCCCCATTCACCCGCTGCCGCTAAATGAGAAGGTGGCTGCTGTGGTAGAGCTCCACAGTTTGTCCGGGCTTGTAATGCGGTCTGTAATAGACCATCTATGGCCGAAGTGGCCCAAGCCGGATAGCTACTTTGGCTTTGTGCAACAATTCCTTGGGGTCGTGCCTCGAATCGACGCCATGAGAAGGTCAGCGTGCATAGAGGGTGCGCGGATGGCTCTTGCCCGCGTTAAAGCCTATTGGACGGATATGAGGGCCACCATTATAGCGACCCAGGATCCGGCGGGGGGCCAATATCCGGCCGAGCACTACTTGGCGCAGGTCACAGAAGGTGCCGGCCTAATAGAGGCGCAGTGCTCGAAGAATGTCTTGTTCGAGTGATGAATCGAATCATTGTAAAAACAATGTTTATTTTTATTATGAGGCTATATTTATACTGTTTGCCTGAAAAATATGATTGTGTCCCCTGTGCAGCCGTTTATATATATATATATATATATATATATATATATATGTAATCCGAAAGTTAGCAGTCGTTGGCTTCAGCCCCACGCATATAATGCGGGGGTGTTCGAGAAAAAATATGCATAGTCACACTTGATCCAACGTCTTGGTCCATTAAGGAGGTGATCGCACGTCGAACTAGGCGACCAGACTATATGGCTGTAACGCTTTCGCTTAGCCACGGGAGTCTAATGGTGGGGCTACTATGTAGGCCCTGGTACTTTCGCTTGCATCCGAATACGGGCGCGTGTGTACATGACCGGGAAACGGTCCTTCGTTAATGCAGAGGGATCCTAAAGATTCCGATAAGTCTTCGAGTGGTTGATTAGTCTCTCGCTGTATCATGATAGTTAGTTTTCGGCTTTCTCTACTGAGGTGCTCATCCAGAATAACCAGGGCACAATCGCAATAGTTCTCCTTTGGCCACCTTAGCCGATAATAATGGAATGTAAGGAGGCAAACCCAGGAGACGGGCAAACCCAACATTTGACCAAAGACATTATTCGCAGCTGATGCATATAAGGCCAAACTCGTGACGCCGAACACTCTCGAAGGTATTTGGACTTTATAACAAATGATGAGCTCAAGAATGCCCATTCATTATAAACCCTGTGTTTCCAGGTACGTGCGTAAGTCTGTCATGGCGCAATGCCAATAACGACAGTATCCTCTATGGGTATGGGACCCATGGGATGGTTAAACAACAAGAGGCAATAGAAAAGGTTTACATAGGGGCTTAATCTAAAAACAAACCTGTTGAGCGGGGCCCTGCTGCACGTCTGCACCTTTGTCTCCGTTGTGCCGTATCTTAGAAGTGCATCGCACGAACGTTGCCTGTGAAAAAGAGAACTTGTAGGAGAGTACAACGTAAGTATGCGATGGATAATAAGAGTGTAAGATGTTGGCCTGCTAATAGAGTTGAGCCAAGTGTGGGGCTGCATTAAATATTTATAGCCCCTGGTATCCGCTATGGGATTACATATACGGTGCCTTGGTTCAGTTTTATCCGGGCTACCGGACTCGTCTGACCGTGTCTGTGGTCGTAATGACCAGCCATGTTTTTTTATATTGGAGGCCGCTTACAGTCCGGCCGCCAGGGCCGTCGCGCGATCCTCTGCGCGTGAAGAGCGCTCTGTGATTCCGCTAATGGTGATGACGCCACGTGGACCGGGCATTTTGTGTGTAAGGTGGCCATAGTGCAGCAGTGCGTTAAAGCAGGCAAAGGCCATTCTTCCAAGCAATGCGTGATAGCCCCTTTGGAAGGGTGCGATGGTGAAGAGTAGTTCTTTGCTTCCGGAGTTGCCTGGGGAGCCAAATGTTACTTCCAGTGTGATGGAGCCTCTGTCGTAGGCTTCAACGCCTGGTATCACCCCTTCGAAGGTGGTGTTGCTTTGGCCAATTCTGGATGGGTCTATCCCCATTCCGCGGACAGTGTCCTCATATATTAGATTGAGACTACTGCCGCTGTCCAGGAGGACACGGGTGAGACAGTATCCGTCGATTGTTGGGTCAAGCACCAAGGCCTCTGATCCTCCGTGCCGAATACTAGTTCGGCCGTCCATGTGATCCAAAGTGATCGGACAAGACATCTAGTAGTAAGATATGGGTACGATGTGCTCTACATCGTCCGCGTCTATGAGCGCGCGTTCGTGCCTTCTCGTGAATGTGTGAGTTGCGTGGATCATGTTTACTGTTTTAACCTCTGGCGGGAATTTTTTCTGTCCCCCAGTGTTCGGCTGGCGAGGTTCATCCTCGTCTTCACTTGGTGTTTCCCTCCCCTTGTGTTCAGCATTTAATTTTCCGGCCTGCTTGAAGACCCAGCATTCTCTATGCGTGTGGTTCGCAGGTTCCTCGGGGGTGCCATGAATTAGGCATAGTCTGTCCAGGACTCTGTTCAGACCGGACGGTCCCTCTTTACTGCCTTTAAATGGCTTCTTTTGCTGATCAGGTCGAGAGCCCCTGAATCCGGCATTGACCGTTGTGTTGTCCGGGATCTCTTCCCTGTTTTGGCGTTTGTGTTTATTACGCTGTGGCTTCCCGTTGCCATCCCTTATTTCGGATGTGCTGGGGTCGCCGGTGCCTTTACGGGCTAGCCAGCTATCTTCATGTAACGCCCCGGATTCGATGCGCCAAGTGTCCGCCAGTTATTCGCCGTTGTTGCCATGTCATTTGCTTGCATGTTGCATTTTGTCATGTCATCATGTGCATTTCATTTTGCATACGTGTTCGTCTCATGCATCCGAGCATTTTCTCGGTTGTCCGTTTTGCAATCCAGCACTCCTATGCCCTCCGGCGTTCCCCTTTTGTCTGCTATTGTGAGCGGGTGTTAAACGTTCTCGGAATGGACCGAGTCTTGCCAAGCGGCCTTGGTGTAGCACCGGTAGACCGCCTGTCAAGTTTCATGCCATTTGGAGGTCGTTTGGTACTCCAACGGTTAACCGGGTAACCGTAAAGGCCTCTTTTGTCTTGCAGCCCAACACCTCTTCCCACAGCCCACCAAACCCATCCAAACCCCTCCATGCTCTCGGTCGTTCGATCACGATCGTGTGGGCGAAAACCGCTCCTCATTTGGACTCTCCTAGCTCCCTCTATCTATAAATATGTGCCTCTTGTCCAAATTCGCGGATTAATCCCCCAAACCCTAGATCTTTTCCCCTCTCGCCCGCCGGACATGTCCGTTTCCTCCCGGACGAAACTACGCCACTGCCCGCAGCCAATGGGAGCCCGCCACCTGTCTCGCCCATCTGCCCCGCCGCCGGTCA